>NC_057812.1:390291998-390445670 GCF_018294505.1 Triticum aestivum | reverse complement strand
CGCGGGGCGCGGCCCGGAGCGGCTCCGGGGCGGGCCGGCGATGGGCTCTCGGGCCCGCGGCGGCGCGGTGGCGGCGGAGTGCCATGTGGCAGGCGCTGGGTGGCGGCGGCGGAATCCGGACGTTGTCCGGCTCGTCCGGACACGTCCGACGGTGGCGGAGAGGGATTTTTTTAGGGTTTCGGGGAGAGGGAGAGATCCGAAAATGGAGGGGTCTATTTATAGACATAAGTGGAGCTAGGAGAGTCCAAATGAGGTGCGGTTTTCGGCCACGCGATCGTGATCGAACGCTCTAGGACATGGAGCAGAGTTTGGTGGGTTTGGGGCCAAATTGGAGGGGTGTTGGGCTGCAACACACACGAGGCCTTTTCGCTCCCTCGGTTAACCGTTGGAGTATCAAACGAAGTCCAAATGGTACGAAACTTGACAGGCGGTCTACCGGTAGTAAACCAAGGCCGCTTGGCAAGTCTCGGTCCAATCCGGAAATGTTTAATCCCCACACGTGAAAGAAAGCTAGAAGTGGCCACCGGAGGAGAACGAAGCGCCGGAATGCAAAACGGACAACGGGGAAAATGCTCAAATGCATGAGACAAACACGTATGCAAATGCAATGCACGTGAAGACATGATATGAGATGCATGATAACGAAAACAACACACGGAGGCAAAGACCCGAACCCGAGAAATAATTATAACTTAACACCGGAAACGGCAAGAGTTGGAGTACAAATTGGGAAAGTTACATTCGGGGTGTTACAGGCACTGACCGCCATGCGCCTCCACAAGAAAGTCGCCAGTGGTGGCGGCACGGCTGGAGGACGGCAGTCTGCGAGAGCATACTGTGGGAGTGAGAGGATCACCGTGTGTCCCCTCACGAACCCTAAACCCATTTACATCTGACAGATATGAAGGAAACTATGGTAATTTTGCAAAAAGATACTCACACCCCTCTCCACATTTGCAAATAAGGCCTTCCCTCATTCATCCTTTTCTCCCACAAGACAACTACTCATACAAATGCATCTTGATGTTCCGTGCAACGCACATGGATCTTGCTAGGGTACATAAAAAGCAGAGTTGGTGATGATGGTGTGTGTGTCATCCTGCAATATAGGTCATCCGATCTATATCTAATGGATAGGAAGGAAACTATGACAATTTACCCGCACTCCTCTCCACATTTGCAGATAAGGCCTTCCCTCGTTCATCCTTTTCTCCCACAAGACCTTGATGTCCCATGCAAGGCACGGGCATCTTGCTAGTTTTCTATAAACTTGGCCAAATTTTATGAAGTTTGACTTCAATCAAACCTAATATGCAGAGTAAATAAAAATAGAAGGAGTATTTTACTCCGTGACCAAGACGGAAGGAAAACGAGACAACTTATTGTTTTTTGAGCCGTTCAAGTATAATAATGTGGCATTGCTTATTTCTCAGTCCTCTCCACCCATATTCTCCATCGATCATGCCGCCCTTAGGTCGAGTCCATCCCCTCGCATGCGTCATTTGAACATTCCACTGAGTATCATTCGCATGTGGGCCTAGACCATGTGACAGTGTCCTGGACTAGGGGGTACTCACCACGTCATCTCCCGATCTGTCAGATTGGGCCGAGGACCCCCATGGCCATATACTCATGCGCCAGTTCGAACAGCTACCGCATACAAGGAAGATTCCACAAGACTTGGCGATCAAGAGAACGACTCCTCCCCACCGGCGTATTCGGCTAGGACTCTTGTTATCCTAGGCCTCTGGTGCATTATATAAACCAGGGCCAGGCTAGTCGATAGAATATACAACTCCATATATAACAATCATACCATAGGCTAGCTTCTAGGGTTTAGCCTCCTTGATCTCGTGGTAGATCTACTCTTGTACTACCCATATCATCAATATTAATCAAGCAGGACGTAGGGTTTTACCTCCATCAAGAGGGCCCGAACCTGGGTAAAACATCGTGTTCCCTGTCTCCTATTACCATCCGGCCTAGACGCACAGTTCGGGACCCCCTACCCGAGAACCACCGGTTTTGACACCGACATTGGTGCTTTCATTGAGAGTTCCGCTGTGTGATCGACAAAAGGATCGATGGCTCGCCTGCAGATCAACTGCGACTTCGGCATCTTCGTCACCAGCTCGACTGGTCACCTTGGTTCGACCAAGAACTGCGCCCCGTGTTCGGATCACCATGTTCGGTCGAGGGCCTTCATCAACACCAACTCCGATATCTATCAAGATCATGGAGGAATCGTCCATGGAGCTCGGGGGCTCAATGTCAACATTGCCCTCGGGCGACCGTGCTGTTTTTCCAGACAGCGAACGCGTATCCGCCGCCACCGCCTCCTCGAGCATCACTTTAATGATCGCTTCGGTGGAATTGTGCGGAATCGAGTCAACAAAACCCTGGAAAATTTCGTCGAGTTCCGATGGAGGAATCTCCGGCAATCTATGATATACCGGAGCCCTGTCAAATCTGGACGGGAATCTGGACGAGTTTAGGGCGTGGTGTCCAGCTTCTAGCTTGGACGTCCTTTGAAAGATCCAACCGTTGCTCGGCTGCGGAATTCCTATATGTACCACCTCTCAAAATTTCAGCTCGATCCGACCGTCCAAACTCCAGGAACCTTCCGATTAGTGCATCACTTTTTGGATCTGTTTTCTGCGCGAAAACGAATCCGACCCGAGTTCGTCTTCTTGATGAACAAGATTTCGGACATCCCTTATGAAGGAAGTTTTGTATGGGGTATTGTGTTTTGTTCCCGAACACATCCCACTAACTTTAAAATCTTTTGAACATGATCTTCAATATCATGCTGGTGTCAAACCAGTCCGGCAATATTGCTCCACGGCTGCCGACCTGCGCTAGACACGTCGTCACTTTATTGTGCCGAGCTCAACTTCTTCGGATCATCACCTCGGCAAGGTGAACAACAGTTCGGCATCGCAAAGAATAAAATTATCACCAACATCGCCGCCCCATGGATTACATGAAGCGGGCACACCGGCATCGCCGCACGGTCGCTCCATCAAGCCGGCATCGACCACGTCACGACCTGCATCGACGGGGCCGCACTATTGCTTCTTCAAGCTGGTGTCCATCATGCCGACCTACTTCGACTCAGCGGCTGACATCGAGGCTTCGACATCTCGGCTGGACCGGGGGCTTCGCCATCTCTTCATCAACCTACTCCGGACACTTCGGCGTCACTAGCCGACCAGCTCCGTCACATTAGCTGGGCCGAGGGCTTTGCCTCGGCGAGCCAACCTTTACCAGCATTGCCATGCCGTCGTTTTATCGCCCATCAGGCAATGAGTGTGCGGAGCGAGTCCCAATTTTGGGAATCACCTTCCTTCGGATTGCTACAACAAATAAACCAGATGCTATCAATCCCTAATATTTTTTGCTTGTTTGGGTTCATTTTTCCCAAGGAATTATTACTCTGGTTTGTCTATCATATGTACACAGGTCTATCAAATGGTGGCCGCATTAACAACAGTCGCATGGTGGTTCGGTCAGTTTCCGTACATAGTCCGGCGAACGCCGCATCCGGAGCTCGGACCGACCTGCGAATTCAGGCTTTGCCACGCCTTTACCGCATCACGCCGACACCCTGCATCGACAATGACTTCGGCGCCAGGCCATATCTCTTTTATTACTCACTTTGCATAAATTATTTATTATGCAATGTTTTTTTAATTTAATTATCATTATTACTATTATCTCCGGTTTGCACTATTTTTTGTGCACAGGAAAATGATCCGGGGACTTCGGCGTCACTCTGCCGGTCTGCATTGACCGTGCTATGTCACCACTTCATCGTGTCGAGCTCTCCGCTCCGCCACCTCGGGACCGGCTTGGGGGATCGAACCTTGCCCCGCATCAAGCTCGGACCGCGTTATCAATACCGAACACATTAGCCAGCTAAGTCGCTTTCATGCTCAAAGCTTTAATTTCTAACTTGTGTTCGGTTCGACCAAGCATTATACTTTTTTGGAAAAAAGTTGCTTGTAAAATTTTTTCCTTGTCCAAACTTTGTTTGTGACACACAAATTCAAGGACCCAATTCACTTGGGGGCTTCCTTTATGAAGCTTTTTCCTCTTGCATATGATTATACTTGTACGGCTTCGTTCCTTGTTCGTGTATTATGCCACAATATGCACCATATTGAGTTAAGCGATTTGCAAGATGGGTTGCCTCGCTCCTGTGTTTACCCCTACATTCCCGATTGTTCGGCTAGGGAGTAAAGGGAGCACCTCTGCGATTTTCACGATCGGGAGCCGGACCTCAGACTGGGTGAAGCCGTAAGCTAGCGCTCTTATAGTTTTTAATGATGGTCAGCACACAACGGAACTCATGAGTAAAAAAAATCTATTGCACAAGTCTCATAATAACAATGAGCATCGAAGAAAGGTATCGTTGGGGGTACTATTTTCTTCGAAGATGCTTCTTACACTTCATGGTAATATAGCATAAGTTCACTGAGCGCGCTTTGTCTGTTACAGCCTTATGGCCTGATTGCCTGGTTATTGGAAACACCGTCGATATTCTCGCCCGATGGAGTACATAACACTTTTCGGTCCTTGACCGAAGAGGGAGAAGCTGACAGTCGGTTAAGACGCGTTTAAAGTTCGGTTGAACATGGATATGATATAAGTACTTTGGTACATGCAATCATTCTTCTACCCAAGTCACTTGGGGGCTCTTAAGTTTATTTGAGCCGTTTTATAATAAGTGTTCTTCTTCTTAGTCATTGCAAAGTTTTATTATTATTTATCACTCCTTTTTTCGACACGAGTGTGCGGTCACTAGCCGGGGAGCCTAATTTCTCTCTCAAAGCCGCTAGAGTTTAGTTTGCTAAACTGGCCTGATGAGAAGTACTCCGCCCTCGGGATAGGAGGTTGAAGCCGTAAGCTGACCCGCTCGAAGTCTTGAGATAGGATGTATCATGTTAAAGCACGACAGAAGCACTTTTTTTTCTTCTAAAACCAATTTTTGGATTGGCACCGAACACTTGATCTTGTTCGGACGTCAAGTTTTTACTGACGTTTTTTGGCTTTTCGAGCCTATGGAACTTTTAAACTATTTGTGCTTTTCCAGCATTAGTCTCGCAGTGCAACGCTGGACACCTTTACGGATTCGGCAAAAACATTCTCAGATATTGCTATATATGCATCGGTTTCGAATTGTGTCTTCGGTCAATAGTTGGGTTGCCCGACTCCTGCACTTGCTTCCTACGTTCCGTTTTGTTCGGCTAGGCGTGCAAAGGGAGAACCACTGCGATTGTGCTTCCAGCTCACATGGTTAAGCACCTCAGTGGAGAAAGCCGAAAACTGACTTTCACAATAAGCGTAAACTGGTCAGCGATCCGATGACTATGTTAAATGATGGGCCGTTCATAACATTGGCCGAAGTATTTACGGCTTGACCCCGACTGTCGCCGAACACTACCGGGGGCTATTAACTGGCCTCCCAAACTAAATCCTCAATATTTTTCTCTTACATTAGAGCTGAGGTTTAATGATCATGCTTAGCATGACAACCCAAAGAAAGGAACCGATAGGGGGGCTATTTTCTTTGGAAGACATTTCTTCTGTTAAACAGTAATATAACTCTCTGCGTACCTTTGTTTATAAAACCGTATGGCCAGATTGCCTTGTTTGTCGTAAATCTTTGCCCTCATAAAGGCTTTATAAAGTAGGACAAACACTCCTCGGCTACTAGCCGAGGAGGTGGAAGCCGATGGTCTGTCAACAAAGTTTTGTACAATGCGGATCCAAGCATTAATGACGTAAAGTACTTGGATACATAGAGTCATTACACATAATTTGTGATTTTACTATGGATGTCAATCCTTAATTCGGCCACCCGTGCCCGCATTAAGGCTCCGGGGCTACTGGGCTTTGGCCTTATTATTTACAAATATTAAAGGGGCACATCGATCCCCTGATCTGGTGTTGCCACCCGACCAGTGTCTCGAGGGCTACTGCATTGCATGTTCAATGCAGAAAATTTTAAGTGCCATACAGTTGCCGAGGAGATTTTGATCCTCAGGTTGGCCGGCCGCACCCAACCCGAGTCTCGAGGACTAAGCACGCCGCTTTTTGTGTCCCAAAGTATTCTGCCGAGCTAGGACTTGATCCTCAGGCCGATTTTGCAAATCAACCTGAGTCTCAGCGGCTACTGGGATCAGCGGTCTTACGTCATCCTTCAGGTGCATCTCGGGTTTTAGACCGATACACACCTTGAGGGCTACTGGCTATATATCTCGGCAGAGAATAAATTGCACCAATAAAAAATATTCACAAAAATCGACCCACATTCGGGGTGGTGCACCACCTCGGAAGCAGTCCGGCATAAAGCTCGGGCGCTAGTGGCTGGCTCCATAGAGGACATTTCTGGCATTAAGCTCGGCTAAACTCCTTCAAACTTTTTTGAACCAAGGTGATATGACACCTCGGATATAGTCCGGCGTTGGAGCTCGGATACAGTCCGGCGTTGGAGCTCGGATACATAGTCCGGCGTTAGAGCTCGGATACATTCCGGTGTTAGAGCTGGGAAGCGGTCCGGCATTGGTGCTCGGCTGCAAAAGATACCTCGAATACAGTCCGGCGTTAGAGCTCGAACGCAAGAGGACACTGCCTCCCGGGAACAACTTCAAACCCGAGGTGTGGCATAAAAACAATAAGGCATTGATAAAGGCTGGAAACTTAAAGGGGCTCCTCGGATACCCGGCGTATAAACTCGTCGAATGCATTTTGGCGATCCTCAAGATCGAAGATGAGAAGATTTGTTGAACTAGTTTTCAAGACCGACGGCCGAAGATGAAGAACAGTTCGGAAGAATCGAGGAGCGTCCCTAACTTGAAGACCGGTTCAGGGGGCTACTGACGGTGTCCTGGACTAGGGGGTACTCACCACATCATCTCCCGATCTGTCAGATTGGGCCGAGGACCCCCATGGCCGTATACTCATGGGCCAGTTCGGACAGCTACCGCATACAAGGAAGATTCCACAAGACTTGGCGATCAAGAGAAGGACTCCTCCCCACCAGCGTATTTGGCTAGGACTCTTGTTATCCTAGGCCTCTGGTGCATTATATAAACCAGGGCCAGGCTAGTCGATATAATATACAACTCCATATACAACAATCATACCATAGGCTAGCTTCTAGGGTTTAGCCTCCTTGATCTCGTGGTAGATCTACTCTTGTACTACCCATATCATCAATATTAATCAAGCAGGACGTAGGGTTTTACCTCCATCAAGAGGGCCCGAACCTGGGTAAAACATCATGTTCCCTGCCTCCTGTTACCATCCGACCTAGACGCACAGTTTGGGACCCCCTACCCGAGATTCGCCGGTTTTGACACCGACACCATGCTTGTATTTCCAATGTTGTAATTTGTCCGACATGCATACAAAAAAAACGATTCATTTAAAGTTTCACTTTGCCTCCACTACGTGTTGCTTCCCGTCTTAGTATTGACATCCCATTCGGTTCATGCCCCGACACATCTTGACGAGATCGATTGATGTTGAGAGATCAATTGCGTGTCGTGCAAGGATATAAAGATTTGGTCTGTTTCTATGATAGAAATGACCCGCGGAGGGGGGGTGTCTGTGGGGATCAGAGTGAGTATATTGTACATTCATAAGCTAAACGAACGTATTGTACTCACCCTAGTCCTCTTTCAACCAATCTCCGGACCCCGAGATGAAATCGAGAGAAAACGAGTGGGTGCATGTGTGATACCTAAGGCGGATTCAGAATTTTGAACCGGTGATCATAGTATCCGCAAATCATGTATAAAGGGTATTGAATGTTCGTTTCTCTTTTGAACATACAATATACTCCCTCTGGTCCTTTTTAGTTTACATATAAGTTTTATGTCTAGTCAAAGTATCTCTACTTTGATCAAACTTACAGAAAAAGTATCAACATTCAACAACTCCCAATCAATATTGTTAGATTCATACGCACTCCTAGATTTGTATTCAAACAGAGATGGTTTCCAATTTGTGTTCAACCACGTGAATGTGCTTGTTCTCGCACATGCTCTTCCTACTAGGATTTCTCCACGTATAGCCAGTCCAATAGTAACTTTTTTAAGCTCCCTTTCCAATAGTACTAGTGGAGTATTGACAACATCTGTAGTAGAGTATGCAGTGCTCATAGTACTCCCTCCTTCCATTTCTATAGGGACTAAGAGCAAGTCTAATAAGGACTAGTCAGCAGGCTATAAGACTTGTCATGTCATTAAAATCCTACTTGGAGGAGTGAGAAGAGAGTAGAGAGAGTGAAGCGGGCTCTTATATTCTATAGTCAAGAAAAAATAGTATGCATGAAACTCTCTTCCAATCATATACCTTGCTCATGCAAATATTAAATGCTTAGAGCCAACCTAATAGCCATTCTAAGAGCCAACTTACATGGCACTTTTTCCTATGTGAAGGAGAGAGATGTGAAAAAGTAAGGGGAGTGAGCTCTCATGCAAGAGCCTAGCTATATACGCATTCCTAGGTAAATACAATAAATATGAAGAAAGAGATAGAGAGGAGATGGGAAAAAATACTAATACAATAGCCAACCTTATATTTTTTTGTGGGAAATAGCCAACCTTATAGCCCACACTATTGTATGAGTGCATATAGATGACATGGCAGTTCCTTATAGCCATCGGCTGGCTATATTATTAACCATGCTGTAATGCGTTTTTCAAAACCGCCTTTGACTATTGACAAGATTAATAGTATATGAGATGTATAATGTGAAAATTATATCATTGGAAGCTCCTTCCACATGCGAATTTGACTGTATGCTTTGTGTAAGTTGCATGTCATATATTATTACTCTAACATTTGGTCAAAGTTACCCTCAAAAAACGCATTAGGCACTGTAGATGGAAGGAGGGAGTAGTAGTGGAAGTGGATCCTCTGACGTAGGTATCCCTGTCTTACCCTCCCTTTCGGTCACTTACTGGCAGAGCCCATGCTTGCTAGGCCTCGCGTGTCAGTTACTCAATGGGTTTGGCCACGTCAAGGGATCCTCATCCGTAGTATACTCCCTCTATTTTTATTTACTCCACATAAAATGGAGGGAGTGGTAGTATAAATGACGCAGGCGGGGAGGGGGAAGGATGTCAGTTTGCTCTCAACTGCGGTCCCACAAGCGAGCGAAAACGCAAGACGAAGTGTGTTCCATTCGGTGAACGACATGGAGGGTCCAGCGTGCGGGGGGTGCAATGCGAACACGACAAGAGCGATGTACAGTCAAAACCGATTGGTGGGGCGTCACAGGAACCACTGTTCACACCAGAGCCTTCGCTGCTCGGCCTACGCCAGCCACAGCTCCAAAACCACACCTCATCTCCAGCCCATTCCCCCACCTTTCGATCCCCTAGCCTGCATCAAGCGTCCCCTAGTTTGCCAGAAAGCCATGGTGCGCCGCAAGATCACGTACTACAAGATGCTAACGCCGGAGCGCTGCGCAAAAATCGTGGTGGCGATCGGTGCCACAGACCTCCATTCCCAAGCTCTCTTTGCGGTGGGCCAATCCCCGAGTTCTCCGGAGCCAAGCTACAAGGAGGAGGAAGCCGGTCCAATGTTCATGGCGGAGGTCGCGGCACAGAAGGCCCTCGATGGGTATCAGACGATGGACATCGACTTCGTGCCGACATCCGGGTCCCCCATGGTGCAGGCGGACTAGCGGTTCAACCTGGCGATACTAAAGGAGGACCGGGAGGCGCAGGTTCAACTCGATGCGGAGCACGTGCATGCCGCTGCCATGGAGGCTCTCCTGCAGGCGGAACCGGATGTCATGGATGTGAACCGGGCTGCGGAGGCTCAACTCGACACGGAGCGCCACTACAAAAAAAGACACCTTTGTGACATTTTGGGCCGAACGATTTTTTTCTGTCATACTTATGAAACTTCTATGACGATAATTGTGACAAAACCCGGTATCATCATAGATGTGGTGGGGTCCTACTTCTATGACAAAAAATCATCATAGAAAATGGGCTTTTCATCCTTTGGGCCGTCCATAACGGAAAAACCATGGTAGAAGCGAGGGCGTGGAAAATATCGAGGAGTCCCCGGTTACGGTGGGGGGTCGAGGGCCGAGGGATGCGCGTTTCTCTCGTACGTACGCACGTGTGTGCGAGGCGTTGGGCTCTAACCAAACTCGAGTGAGGCGTTGGGCTCTAACTGAACCCGAGCGATTGCACTGCAGGATACGCGTTACTGAACCCGAGTGATTGATCTATGGCTGTTAACTGAAGCTGATCGAGTGATTCCTTCGCTACTACTGCTAACTGAAGCCGATCGATGCTGCCTCTGGATGAACAGTGAGCATTGCGGGGGGGGGGGGGGGTTGGATGAACAGTTCCCGATGGGGGTGGATGAACAGGACCCCGTGGTGTTGCCTCTGGATGAGCAGTACCCCAATCGATCGAGTCGGTTGGGGCTGGATGAACAGGACCCCGTGGAGGGCATGATGAACAGTAGCCCGTGGAGGGGTGGTTGAACAGGAGCCCGTGGAGGGCAGGATGAACAGTAGTCCGTGGAGGGGTGGTTGAACAGGAGCCCGTGGAGAGGGCTGGTTGAACAGTAACTGGTGGAGTAGCGCGGTGGAGGCTGGATGAACAGGAGCCCGTGGATGAATAGTCGCAGGTGGAGGCTGGAGGAGGTCGACAGTGGATGAACAGTAGCCCGTGGAGGCTAGACGGGGTCGACAGTGGAGATGAACAGTATCCCGTGGAGTACCGTTTTGCAGTACGCCACACCCCTCCCGATGAACAAGACCCCCGTTTCGACCGTAGCGCTCCAACACAAGTCCGTTTCCTCTGTTGCGGTACGCCACACCCCTCCCGATCAACAGGACCCGCGTTTCGACCGTAGGAGGTCCGTTTCCTCCGTTTTGCGGTACGCCAGACCTCTCCCGATGAACAGGTTCCCATTTCGAACGTGGCCGGTCGAACACAAGGCCGTTTCCTCTGTTCTGCGGTACGCCAGGCCTCGTTTCCATCTAAGCCCCCCCGATGAATACGATGACGCACTCCGTTCTGACCCAGCTGGTTGGCTCCCCATGAACATGACGACGACACTGTTTCTCCATTCCGACCCAGCCATGTACACAAGCCCTGGCCGTACGTATGCGCGAGTAGGTGTTCGAGACCCCGCTCGTATGTACATATGTGGCCGTATTTACTTTCTTGCACCCTGGCCGCTGTATGTATGTGTACATGCTACGTGTGCGCCTCTGCTACGACACGTGCGTGCCTCTACATCGACCAGTATGTACGTACACGTCAGGCGCTTCCTTGTGTGCGAAGATGTAGCTGTTGGGTCCCAGCAGTCAGGGGGAAACATTTTTTTGTGAAATACGGTGGCACGTCCGGTGGGTCCCTGCTGTCAGGTGGAGGAATAATTATTTTGCGCGTAATAAGGAGGCACTTCCTTGCTGTGGCCGTGGACCCAGCTGTCAGGCTCTCCATGTACAGTCCACGTCCGATGGAATCCGTTCCTTGACCACGTTGACCACGCCGCGCCGAGAGCACCAGGGCGGTGGACGACGGCGAGGCCTAGGAAGGGGACAACACGGAGCCGGGGAAGACGCGGCAGTAGAAGCCCGCGCGGAGAGGAGTACGAGGGTTCACTGGTTCGGCTGGCGGTGTGAGGCTACCGTCGCTGCAGGGCCTGGCCAACGGTGGGAGTAGTAGGGGGCAGTGAGGCCTCCATGGCAGCACAGCCGGCCACAGGAGGCAGGAGCATGCGGCACGACCGGCGCTGCTTTGGGCGGCTGGATCAACAAGACCAGAGGTTGAAGAAGCACTACGGCCATTGGATGGACATCGTACAGTCACTGGAGCTAGAGACGTTCATATTGACTAAGTTGACAAAGCACTCCGTCCCCGTCAACTTAGTAGGCCCACAAGTCACCCTCCCACCAAGGTGGGTCCCAACCAGCAGGGGGAGTATTCATTTTTTGTGCGTAATCAGGAGGCACTTCCGGTGGGTCTGAGCTAACAGCGGGGGCAATGTTTATTTTGCGCAATACGGTGGCCCGTCCGGTGGGTCCCAGCAGTCAGGGGAAAACATTTCTTTTGAGAAATACGGTGGCCCATCCGGTGGGTCCCTGCTGTCAGGTGGAGGAATCATTATTTTCCACGTAATAAGGAGGCACTTCCTTGCTGTCGTCGTGGACCCAACTATTAGCCTCTCCACGTACAGTCCACGTCCGATGGAAGCCGTTCCTTGACCACGTTGACTACGCTGTGCCGAGAGCACCAGGGCGGTGGATGACGGCGAGGCCTATGAAGGGGACGACATGGAGCCGGGGAAGACGCGGCAGTGGAAGCCCGCGTGAAGAGGAGAACGACGGTTCACTGGTTCGGCTGTGTTGTGAGGCTACCGTCGCCTCGGAATAATGAGGGGTGTGGGTGAGTAGAGGGATGGCCTGGGCAGCGGTGGGAGTAGTAGGGGGCGGTGAGGCCTCCGTGGCATCACAGCCGGCCACGGGAGGCAGGAGCATGCGGCACGACCAGCACTGCTTTAGGCGGCTGGAGCAAGAAGACCAGAGGTTGAAGAAGCACTCCGGCCGTTGGATGGACATCGTACGGTCACTGCAGCTAGAATCGTTCATATTGACTAAGTTGACAAAGCCCTTGGTACGCGTCAACTTAGTGGGCCCACAGGTCAGCTTCCGAAACGGTGCGCCCCAGATGTTAGGGGGAGGAATCATTTTTTGGGAGGGTGAAGCTAGAATATTCGAGATTGAAGAAGAAGCACGAAATCCGTTGGATGGACATCCAACAGCCACTGCTGCTAGAACCGTGTGTTGACTATAATAAGTTCATAAAGCCTTGCATATGCGTCAACTTCTTTTTTTAGGGGACGCGTCAACTTAGTAGGCCCACAAGTGTGTGGGAGAGAACTTATAGCCCATTTGCGATTTGTAAGAATGTACAACCCATTTTTGAATTCTAATGGAATTTACTACAACCCATTTACAGTTTGTTAAAAGTACAACCCATTTTCTAGCTAGGACAATGATTAATAATTTCAACCATCCGTTCAAGACAGAACTCAATAAAATTTCCCACATTTTGATGGGATCTAAAATATTTTTATCCCGAAATTTCTAGTTAGATTAAATATAAATTTTTAGTACGTAAAAATCTAACGAAACATTGCGCGCGCAACAATTAAAAATTAAGATTTTCAAAATCCATAAAAAATATTTTATAAACTAATTCCATGCTTGGTGCCTTTTTTATAGTTACTGCCTAGTTTTTATAATTACATCTCATTTATTATTTTTTAAAGCCCATTTTCCTGTTAAGGCTAATGCATCCCTCCTAGGAAAGATTTGCAGCCCAGCAGGGCGGAGAATAACAAGTTGACCTTGCCTGGGTTTCCTCAAAAAAACGTATAGCTGGGCTAGCCATTTCCATCTTGAAAAAAATTAATATCTGGGCTGGATATCTGTCCTGGGCTAGACGGGCCACAGCCCGCCCAGTTAATACCCTACTCTCTTCTAAACAACAACGAAAACATCGCCAAGAAAAACTCTCAGTGCTTATGCCTCAAAAACACAAATACTGCTCGAGCTGCTTGGTCCCAGCTGTCGGCCGCACCTTGTGCAATTCTCTCGTTTATTGACTACATAGGTTGACAATGGTGTGGGACCATGATGTCAGGAAACCAGGAGGAAGCAAAAAAATATAGTTGTACATAATAAGGAGGCACTTGCGTACGTATGGCTATGGCCCTAGTGGGTCCGTACTATCAACCAATCAAAATAAAGTCATCTCCTAAATCCTCATGTTCATTGACCATGTTAACAATGCTCGGCGCCACGGCAAGCGCAACAACTCGAAGGTCGACGGAGAGGGTCTCGCGGGCCCTATTGATGGTCTGATACAACGCCCGCTGCTCATTCAGGAAGACAGGATCATCGGACACCTATGTGCACCTTCGAGAGACTGAGACAACATGAAATGGTAAGGCTGCGCTTGGGAGCTCTGGTTTATTTCACAACTGTATTAAGATACAAGTGTAATTTACTCGTAATCGGAAACAACGTGTAAAATACAGGCGTAATGAAACCGAGGGCCCGAGGTCTGTAAGTAAAACCAGCGGGTTACGAGTGTAATTTGAGAGACCGATGTATATTTTACTAGTCGAAATTGACCAACCAAGCGCTTTGCCCGAGACCATCTACATTTATTTACAAGTGTCAGTTTTACAAGTGGTTTTGGTTGGAAAACGACTATCCAGTCACAGCCTAAGATGATGAGTTGGTCGGAAGATCATATGGTTTCACATCTAACCTACCTGACTTGTCATATAGGCTATGAATGAAACATAAGACGATGAACTTCTTAAGCACGGAAACAACAGAAGAGGATGATCTTCCTAACAAGCAAATCACTGGCATTAGATCGACATGCAAAACAATACGAAGCATTATTCTCAGGAGGCACGATGAACAGCTCGTGATGTCGGATGCCACAACATTCCAAGCTCAACTTTGCAATCAAACACAAGGCCTGGCATTACATAGACAATATTCAGAACAAACTCTTAAAATATCTTACATAAGTTATTCATGTGACTATGCATCTCAGCAGAGTAAATATTTACTTCTGAACTAAAGACAGGAATAGGAAAAAATGATCGACGTTGCTCACAGCAAAGGACGTCCCACTCAAAAATATCAAATGCATGTCTTCTGGCTAACAACAATAAGCAAAAATTGACAAGGTTTTGCAATTCCAATATATTAAACAAATTTCAACTTTGACAAGCTTTTCCCATTCAAAATATGTAATGCCTATGATTGTGGAACAGGCAGGGTTTGTCATCAGTTTGTCATCTGATAGTCCGGTGGCTCAAGGTGACGACGAATGATTAGAGAACCATTCGATGTATTGTGCATGATGAAGTATTATTATGGAGGAACAAACCATCTGAACATTTTGGGCAGTTCCACTAAAATCAAGTTGAGCATCCCTGTGGATTTTGTATTTATATGCTGCCAGAAAACAAAGACACATCAGCACACACATGAATATTAGCCCCAGTGTCAACCCACCACTCGGTGGACTGACAAACTAAAAGTACGGTAAACAGATTACCATACCCAGATGCCCCATCATTGTTGCTTAGAGTGACATTTTCAGACTTGGAGTCATGTCCTGGCTTCTTGGTACTTGTTTGGGCACTTGTTTGCCCAGTGTTCCTCTGAACCACAAGTAAAGCAGCCATCTCTGCAAACTAGTCATGTCACCAGCATCTACTAATACTCTGTAAAGCTTCTCGATCATTCCTTGTGTAATGTAGCGCAAACAGTGACTGCTTCTTTCTGCAAAGTGGTAAGACCAACTAGACCCACTAATGCAGCAGTTTTCGTTAGACACATTGGCTCCTTTTGTGGAGTTCAACTAAAATCATAGTCGGAATAAAACCAAGCTTTAATTTTGATATCCCTGTAAGCAACAAAAGGTATAAGGGAAACAATTACTGAGAAATAACGGTTGATGACTTGTACTCCCAGAAGAAAAACATCTACTGATCTACCTTATCTTAATGGGAAACAAAGTAGGAGAGTAGCAATTCTCAATCAGTGTGATTCAATCATATTAACTGAGACATTATCTTAACAATGCCTTGTTTCAACATGTATAAAGAATGACAAAGCAGAAAAGTATCATTCCTAAAACAATGCGACTGATTCATTTTAACAAAGACATTATCTTAACAATACCTTGGTTGAACATGTAGAAAGAACTACAAAGCAGGATAGTACCATTTGTAAAACACTGTAACTGATATATAATAACAGAGACATTATCTGAACAATACATTTCCTAAACATGTACTCCAGCCGATCCCTAAGAAAAATGGTACTCCCGCCGATCCCTAACAAGTGTTGCAGTTTTGAACTAAGATTCAGTAGTTAATTCTGAGGAAAGTAGGTACCGACCTTTCAACACCAAGATTTGAAACAACGCCTAAGGTGGATCTAAAAGAGATCTCAATACATATATGGAAATCCGGTCTCATTTTGTGCAGTTCCACCAAAATTAAGCGAAGCAAAATGTCGCAATAGCGACAAGTTGAATAGATATCCCTATTTTAACAGTGGCAAAAAAGGAATCAATTACTGGCCAATAAAGGAGGATGAAACATGCGGCCACAAAAATGGTAATCCTGCCAATCCCTAACAAGTGTTGCAGTTTTGAAATAAGATTCAGTAGTTAATTCTGAGAGTGGCATTGCTTAATTTTACCAGCTGCATTAGATTAACAAAAAGCATAAACAGTTCCAGGGGAGAGTGGGCGCAACAACAACATGTGCTTCCATCTACTTATACAGGGGGTGATGCAGAGTTTGTTGTAACAAAGCAACAAGCATAATGTCTGGGTTGGTCCCATTTTTGTTCACTACTTAATGGGAAAAGACAGCAATACAATAGCTTCAATTCAACATTTATTTAAAACAGTACCAATACAAGTAGCACAACATCTCAAAACACACTGCACGATCATATGGATGAAGGCAAGTACCAACCTGTCATGACACACACAAGATCACATACGAATCTGCCAACACGAATAGGAAATCCAATCTCGTTTTGTGCAGTTACTCTGAAATCAAGTAAAGTCACCGGTGAGACATTTAAGTTTGCTATAGCAACAAGTTGAATAGATATCCCTGATTTAACAGAGGCAAAAAGGAAACAATTACTGCCACTAAAGGAGGATGAAACATGCGACCACAAAAAGAAGCATCTACCTTGTCTTGATGGAGAACAAAGTATCGGACAACAGCATTTCTAAAACTGTTGCATTGATTCATATTAACAGAGAAATTCTCTTAAAATAGTTCAGTAGTTAATTCTGAGAGTGGCATTGCTTAAATACAATAGCTTCAATTCAACATTTATTTAAAACAGTACCAATACAAGTAGCACAACATCTCAAAACACACTGCACGATCATATGGATGAAGGCAAGTACCAACCTGTCATGACACACACAAGATCACATACGAATCTGCCAACACGAATAGGAAATCCAATCTCGTTTTGTGCAGTTACTCTGAAATCAAGTAAAGTCGCCGGTGAGACATTTAAGTTTGCTATAGCAACAAGTTGAATAGATATCCCTGATTTAACAGAGGCAAAAAGGAAACAATTACTGCCACTAAAGGAGGATGAAACATGCGACCACAAAAAGAAGCATCTACCTTGTCTTGATGGAGAACAAAGTATCGGACAGCAGCATTTCTAAAACTGTTGCATTGATTCATATTAACAGAGAAATTCTCTTAAAATAGTTCAGTAGTTAATTCTGAGAGTGGCATTGCTTAAATACAATAGCTTCAATTCAACATTTATTATAAACAGTACCAATACAAGTAGCACAACATCTCAAAACACATTGCACGATCATGTGGATGGGACATGCCAGCACCATGTGCATCCACACGTATAAATTGGTGATACAGAGTATGTAGCCAAGCAGCATATCTGCGTTGGTCCCATATTTGTTCTCTTTGAAATTTTTTCCGATGTGAGGGCAGCAAATCTAGTCCTGCACAAACTACTCGACACCCCAGATTCTTTCCCTTTTCAAAAAAGAGTTGGGTTCCTTATAGATTTGTGTACTGGGTTACCGCCTTTTTCCCTTTTCGACCAACAAAGCGGCTGGATAGCTAGTCTATACTACTTTCCCTCCCTCCTTTCCTCATTTAACCACGTCCTAGATTCATGCTCCACCCCACCGCACCCTTCTTTCCTCTTTGAACCAATACCTAGATTCGACTACAGAATCGAAAAAGATTAGCATGCAGCTAGACCAATGACGGTTTCAAAGAAACTTATACCTTAGGTTCATCGGGATGTGGCAAGGCGTGCGGCAGGAGGTCGGATCTGCCCACACTACGTACGACAACGAGGAAGAAGGGGTCGGTGGCCCTCCCGCACAGGCGTTGGGTGAAAGAGAAATGCGCAGCCGGCAGTGGATTGCAACCAAGGTGAACTGACGAAGGATATCATCTTTGTGGGTAACAAGCAAAGAGCACTGATGGAAGACAACTTGTTTTTCATTGAAAATCGATCAGCTTCACCAGCCGACGCAACCATGAGGCGCAACCATGAGCATCGATAGGTCATCATGGTGATGCATCATCCATTTGGCATCAAGTTTGGGTGAGGCACCTATGAAGTTCGACAAATCCTCACTGTGGTTTGTTTCTTCTCAGTAGTCAAGCTCAAGGAAGGAAGAACCACGTGGCAGAGGACAGTGAGGCGGAACAACAATGGCCATCCAATTTTGTGCATTTCCACTAAAATTGAGGAAGACATGCCCGGGTATGGAGATACGCATCACTGTTTCCAAAAATATAAAAAGGGATATAGTGTTGTTACTTTGTTTTACAAGATTAACAACGACATCTCAATTGTCAATAAGAATTATGAAAAGTACACCAACAAACAAAAGCATCGTGATTATCTTGATGGGAACTAAACCAGGATACCCGAGAAAAAAAGCATTTCTTCATTTAACCAGTGATAGTATTAGATTAGCAGCAGCAATAGGAGCATATGGACAATGACCGCACAACCACCATGTACTTTTTGTTGAAACAAAATGTATACCTCCACCGAGGCATAAATCAGGACAACTTTTTGAGTGGAATTTCCTCAATAATAGTAGGTGATGTTGGACCAGCCGAAGAACCCTAGCTACTATACATGGGGAGCTGGGGAGTAGTCGCATAGAAGAAAACCCGCATGCAGCGACCTAGGGAGCTGGACCAGTACAAGAAGTTATACCTCAGGTGGGCGAGATGTCTCTTAGGCGGGCGGGTGGGATCTTCCCACACAATGGCAGCGAACAAGGGCGCGGTGGACTTCGTCCGCGCCAGCGCTGGCTCCGAGAGGACGGTGCGCATCGGCTTCCTCCATCGCTGACGGCGACAACGTCAACATTGCACCTCCTTACCTCCCACAACGGACGGGGTTCGACCAGATCTATGACCACCAGGTGAGGAGAGAGATAGTGTGGACACTGTCATCTTGTTTTGATATGGAGAGGGTGAGAGAGCGAGACGGGAGAAATTCTATCAAATAAGAGGCTATAATGGAGTAAAACAATCTCTCCATAGCAGTGGTTTTAAATAGAATATGCGCGTTCCCAGAAAAAAGAAACGAAAACTGGCGGACAATTTTTTAATGTACCAAGAAAGAAAACTCGATCAAAAACATGCCCCCACTTCCAGGTCGCAAGAGTCATCGCGCACACACACATAGACATAGACATGCATATCCGTGTTTAGACTGCTCACAGTGGGGAGTAACAAAGAGTAGTAACTTGCCGATGTTACTAGTCTATGTTACTACCTCCATAGTGGGTAGTAACATATGAGTGGTATCATGAAAGAGTTCATTTATTAGGCTATAGACTCATTATGCCTTGAAATGTGTGATGTTACAGTAACTAGCTAAGTTACAACAAACCCTTCTCTCCTTATTAATTACCTGCCACATTAGCAATCTTGTATAGAAATGTGTGATGTTACTAGTTAAGTTACTCTCGTTGTGACTAGTCTTACGTAAAATTCCATTTCCATCTCCATCTCCAATCATATTTGTCCAACTGGCACATTATTTACGTTGTTAATTATATACACGGCAATATTAACGTACAACATCTCTTATTTGCGGGCGTCCAGACCGCTGCCACGGTCGCTCCTGACCAACCCGAACCCTCTTCATCACCTGCACGTGCTTCCCGCCTGAAACAGTCAGTGTCGCATTCATGCCCGGACAGAGCGAACGCGACTTCTCACTGGTGCCGGCATTGAGGCGGTGCACCAGCCGAGAGAGCGTCGCCCGCGCCGCTTCCTGGTGCACGCGACTGCTCCGCGATCAAAGGTCGCAATAGCCTGCCACAACATGCATGTAAAAAGTTCTTGGGAGTCCGTGTTACAGCTAACTCTCCTCCCCAACTCGTCAATCTCTTCCAGCAGTACTAGTACTCCATGGCGCGATCCATCGACAAGCAGGCAGAAAAGTTATCGTATACTCGTTTTGCGGCAAGTGGCATGCCGAGCAACCGTGTGGGGTCGAGCCCTAGAGGAGGGTGAGACATGAACGCGACAAACATGATTTAAACATTGGTTTTGCTCGATGGCACGATCCAACAAAACGAAACGTTGGTTTCTCTCCGTTTCCATTTTTTCTCCGGAAAAATGGAAACTTTCCACTCCATTTTCATCCCTTTTCGACCAACAAAACGACATGGAGAAGGAGCTACGTGTGGAGCTGCGGTAGTGGAGCGAGCCGGCTCCAAAAGGAAGATGGACTACCTGGGACATCGGGTTGTAGCTAGAAGGGCGGTTGGGACGCGGCATCGGCCCATACCGCGGTGACCCCCGACTGGGACGCATCGTCTGTGGATTTTCTCCCTCGCCTATGTCGACCGCGTCTACGCACAACATTGTTCCCTTCCCCCAGCTGCGGGATCAGGCCAGATATGTGACCAGCGGTGTCGTGGTTTTGTCACGGCAGATGTCCTCGTGAAAGGACTTAGTCATGGAGCCATCGCAACGGGTTAGCTTGAAGGGGTTAAAGCGGACACAGGGACGCAAGAGAGTTTATACTAGTTCGGCCCCTTCGATGAAGGTAAAAGCCTACGTCTAGTTGTGATGGAATTGATTGGGTTTCGATGACTAGGGAGCAAACAAGCTTCGCCTAAGTCTCGAGTTATTGTCTGTTGTCCTTGGACCGCCGCCGGGTCGTCCCCTTATATACATGGGTGACGCCCGTCGGTTTACAGAGTCCCAACACCGGCTCATATACGTGTTCGGTTTGGTCTCTACTTTTTCCTAACTTACAATACAGGTTTACATACCGACGCCGGTTTACGGCTACAGGCCTTAAACCGATCATGGGCTTTAAGCCCTCATCTACCTTCATGGGCTTTAACATACTTAACTACTGATGAAGTTAACCCGGCCAAGATAGGCCGGTTTACGCCCAGTAGTAATGTCCCCAACATTAGGCCCCAGATTGATTTGAACAGGTTCATGTCAATCCTTTAGCAAAAAACTTCATCTTCAACATCTTCTTGTAGTTTGGTGAACTGCCGTGATGTCATCTTCTCTGATTACTGTAAACCGGAGTGACGTCATCTGTCATAAAGAAACTATCCGTGATACCTTCTTGTTCAATAGATCTACGACAATCAAGGCCACAACTCCGTTTCCAAATTTGTGGCCCCTTGATTTTCGTGCCTGACACATGTCCCTTTCTTTATAAATAGGACCAAAGGGTCATTTCTTTTTTCCCCTTCGTGCCCTTCTGCTTCGTCTTCCTCGCGTCGCCCAGCTTCGGAGCTCCACCGCCGCCGTCAACTACTGCACCAACCTTGGCCGCTGCATCACCCTGAGCGTACCAGAGCACCGCAGCGACCTTCCGCGTCTTCCTCAGCTCCGGTAAGGCTTCTATCTTTTTAATTATAGATCTATTCTAGGGTTTCCATGCTCTCTAGTGTTCATCGCCTGCTCCTTGTTCATATGCTAGATCTTTAGACGAGTCTGTGAATCTTTGCTTTTGTGTAGCAGTAGTTTTTACCCTCTGTTTTCACTTTCGCATGTTAAGACCATAGATCTTATCTGTAGCGATGGCTCATTGATTCGGCACTGCTCCTTTTGGGCCTTGAATTTTATCTCTTTTATGAACATGTTCCAGATCCAACGCTGTAGTATAATCTTGTGAAACCTGTTTTTGCATACTTACTCATCTGCAATCTCGACTGTTTCAATGTTTAGACCAGGCGGTTTAACTTTCTAGAAAAAATTGCCAAACCGGTATATACCATTAGTCCCCTTGTTGAACCGCCAGATGATGTTGCTTCATAAAACTCCGGTTTAGATAGAGCTGTCTCCGGTTTAACATTGTACATACCAGTGTACTTTAATCAATGCATTCTTGAACCGGAATCACCTATCTTGTAGATTTCATCATGGCCAAGCAAGTATATGAGTGCAACTGGGTTCCTTCTCGCGTCACAGAGACTCAACTGAACAATTTAGTCCTGATCGACGCTTTAGGCAGCAAAAACACCATCCATTGGAGGGTCCCTGGCAAAGAATGCCCTTCCACACCTCAAGAAGGAGAGGTCGTCGTTTTCGTAGATCACTTAGCCCGGGGCTTTAAGCTGCCCGGTTCTAAATTTTACCGGGATGTTTTGGCCAATTTTCAACTCCGCCCACAAGACACTGGCCCCAACTCTGTTACAAACATGTGTCACTTCCAAGTGCTCTGTGAGGTGTTCTTTCAAGAGGAGCCCACAGTTGAGTTGTTTAGAGACTGCTTTCATCTAAACCGCCGTACTGAGTTTACTGACGGTTCCAATACGGAATTGGGTGGTGTGGCGATTTAGAAAAGGAAAGAGGTCACATACCCTCACGCCAAACTGCATAGCCACCCCAAAGAGTGTAATCAAACATGGTTCTATTGCAAAGACACCTCCCCTGCTGGTGAAAATCCTTTGCCTGGCTTTCGTCCGGAGCGGCTTAGCAATACACACCCCTTTCCGCAAAGGTTGACTGCCAAGGAGAGAAGAAAATATGCTCCTCAACTGTCCAAGCTCAGAGCCTTCATGGCCAACGGTTTAACAGGGGTTTATCTCACTCGTTGTTGGATATCGTGGAGCATACTACCCCTTAGTCAGCGCTCCGGTTTGATGTGCGAGTATACTGGCAGTGTTGATGACCCACTGCGACATGCTAACATCCAACTCACTGACGAAGAAATCATAGAGCCTGTGAATAAAATGCTGAATGAACCGGAACACATCTGTGCTCGAACCGGCCTGCTTCCCTTCTGTGCCACCAACACACCGCCAGCTGTAAGAGTTTGATTTTTCTTTTTAATGAACCTGTTGTTGATATATTTGGTCATTATTTGATATCAATGTCTGTTTAAACAGGGCAATGATCCGTTTTGGAGCAAGAAGCTTCTGCAGGAGAAGCCAGAAAAAATAGACAAACCGGAAAGACCAACCCGGCTAAAGACTAAAATTGTGAAACGACCTGCTCATAAGAAGAAAACCATTGCATCTTCTCATCCGGCTCCTGATGATGATGTGGGTAATCCGGACCTTGAGGTAGAGCTTGACTCACTTGGCTTATTTTTCATACGTGTTATTGCTGATGATATTTGTCAGGATGATGCCGAAGCCAGCCATGCTGATGCTGCAGAGGTAATTACTCTCTCTTCCGATTCAAACCCTTTGCCTTCACTAAAAATCCGTCAGGAAAACCAGAAGGTTTAAATTTTCTCATCCTCTTGCTTACTTGGATCCCAAATTTCTTTGAAGACCCAACAGCACGAAGCTCGCCGCACAACCTGGCACAGTGGCCAGGTAGTTACCTCCGCCGGTTTACCGAACAGTCCGGTTCGGAAACGCCGTTCAGAGGTCTCTAATTTGCTTGTCAGTGCTTGTCCTAAAGCGGGCTGTTTTCGTCAATCTCTTAATCCATATGACTTCAATTATCAGGTTACTTCCCACTCATCCTCTGGCGAGTCATCGGCTACTCAGCTGCCACCGCTCAAAAGGTGCTTGGGTAAGCTATACTTATCATAATATTTCTGGTACATCACCTTGGAACATATGCTGTATTTGACTTTGTTATTCCTTTCAGGGCCAAGCCTAGGCCGAGCAAGAAGGCTCGCCTGGATAAAGCGGCCGAGGAGGACGCCGTCCCTGAACCAGGTAAAACACCAGATCTTGAAGCGGCTATTCCTGAAGATATACCCAATGATCCACCACAGCAGGATGACGATTTTATTGCTGAAGAAAGGCCTATTGACACCTCAAGCCCTGTCAACCAGACCACAAGCCCCATCCGGTTTGGGAGATCCACCAGTCCATCCCAGCCTGCTGACAAACCGACTGCGCCAGTGCAAACTAGTGATGCTAAGGATGATGAAGTTGTAATTACTGGCATTGGCCGTACAGAGCCCAGCAATCCTGTTGTTTTGTCCAAGCATACCACGAAAGAAGAATTTGCTGCCAAAGGCAAGTGGAATGTTGACTTGGCGACCTATGCTGCTCTGAATGCCCAAGATCTTCATTCTGGCTACCTGAACCGGCTGTATACCAGCCGTGATTATGAAGCTGGTCTGGTGAATATGATGAAAGAGAAATTTGAGGTAACTTTCATGTACTTTTTCCTGCTTGGATATTTCAATTTTGTTAACTCTCCTAGTCCCCAAGGGCCGGTTTAGAATCTTCATTCAAACCGGGACTTGCTAATATAAATCCCAATGCTTCGGAATTCGCTGATGTAGCCCCCAAGGGCCGGTTCAACTTGGTGTAGTTAAACCGGGACTTTATAATCAAGTGAAATATAAAGATCAAATAGGCATTAGCCCCCAAGTGCCAAGTGCATAACTTGTTATGTGGTTGGTGCTTCAATTCTTGCACTGCTTGCTGAATCATATAACTGTCTGTATGCAGGCTGAGCTGAAGACAAAAGAAAACCAAGTCGCCGTTCTCCAAGAAAATCTGAAGTCCCAACAGACTGAAACCTCAAAAGCAAAAGAGGAGTTGACCAGCGCCTTAAGCGTCATGGAACAGCTTAAGAAGGATTTCAAGAAGGAGCGGGCGGATTGGGCCAGTGAAAAATCCGCTTTAACCAAACGAGCAAAAGATGCCGAGGCTGCACTGAAACCGGTGGTGGACGAACTGACCAGCATAAAGCGGCACGTGCATGCCATGACCGCTGCTATCTTTGGTAAGCTGGTTTGATTTCTAGATTGATTCGGTCGTCTTATAGAGCTGCCGGTTTGTTAACCCTTTGCAATATTTCAGGGACACGCATTGGTCACTTGGGGTCAGATGTGCGGAAGAAATTGAAAGCCGCCTAAACATTGATCGAACAATTGTACACTGGTGCACAGCGGATCATCTCTACTGCATCCCACAACAATTCGGCGCCCACTTTGATTCAGGACACTCTGAAGAGACTGTCGATGCTTCCTGCCCGGGTTGAAGAGCTGAAGAAATCTGCTGCTCGAACCGGTGCAATCAATGCCTTAATCCGGGTAAGAGCTTGGGTGCCGGATTTTGATCCTGTTGAAGCGGCTCAGGGCTATCCTAGCTTGAAGGAAGACGGGTCAGAGTTTAGTGAAGCGGATCTGCGAGCAATAAACCGGGAGGTGCGTCCGCTAGCTTGTCAATTAGTTGAAGAAGCAGACTTGTCTCATTATCAAGCCCAATATGACAACCAAAACAAGCGGGTAGTTGCACCAATTCCTGAAGCGGAAAATCTTATCCCTCCAATCCGTAAGCATACTTACACTCCCGATATTGAACCGTCGTTGCTGATCCATGATGAAGCTGTATTTCAAGCATTAATGGGAATCGTCTGGACAACTGCCGATTTCCAGCCGCTAGGTAGAGAAGCTGAAGTTGAAGCGGCGCGGGATGACCCACAACCATCAGGCAGGCTGGTAACCAAGCTTGAACCGGAAGCCGGTTTAAACTGCTTCTCCTTTGCGAAAAAACAATGATCTTATTTTGGGCACCGTGTTGCCTTGTAATAGGCTAGCCGATACTCTTGATTTTGATATGCCTTCGTGCATAATTACTGCAACTTATTCTTCCTTTGGGTGATGAACTGTCCAAAGTATTTTCTGCAATACAAAAAATCTTAAAGTGCCACCACGGTTGTACCATCAGGAGGAGTATGATGTCTGCATATATGAAATCAAAATATCTGAAAATTAAGCATATGATCAAATCTTTGGGATACATAATACCTGCCATCGTTGGGCATGAAGTTGGCTTGGCCAATCTTGAAGCGGAGGTTTATAAACCCACACTGTTGGAGGAGATAGCAGCTCCTGTATATATATAATGCCGGTTTACCATGTAAACCGTGCCGGGTTATAATAAAACACTATGTTACTCCATAATAGGATGTTTATAAAAAATCAAACCGGGCAAATAGTCTCCGGATTAAAAATGGACCGTGTTCCGTCAATTGACAGTTTGAACCGGTTTAAAACTTTGTCGGTTTAAAAAACGCAACAAAAAGATAGAAATATCTATCAAAGAAAAATGTGAAGCAAAGGCAATGATAAAACCGTTTGCAAAAAGAGGCTTTATTTGAGCCGATCAGATGGCGTTACCATGGTCGGACACGACCAAGCTCCCGATAGGTGTAGCTATGGTTCAAGTCAGCCAGGTCCCCAAATGAAACCGTGGAATTTTTGCCGATCAAGAGGCGTGGCAATGGTTCGGGTTCGACCAAGCCCCCAAGTGATTCTGTGGCCTTAGGCTGATCAAGAGGCGTGACTGGTTCAGACATGACCAAGTCCCCAAGTGATCTGGTGGCTCTCGCCTATCAAGAGGTGTTGCATTGGTTCGGACACGACCAAGCCCCCAAGTGATATAACATGATGCTTTGAAAAGCTAACTCAAGGGGTAAACCGGAGGCCGCTTTAGAACAACTCCGTGTAACCACACGTGATGTAAAAGAACAGATACCCCGCTTTAGCTGAGGTTCCGGTTTATTATATTTAATCATAATATATACATCATCGTAATATGTACATAAGTAGAGCCAATGGCTCAAGTATAGTAAGGCCGAAGATGAGCTATGTTCCACGGCCTGTTGGTCTCCTCCTCTGATGTACATGAGTCTTTATGCTCTCGAATATCGATCAGATAGTATGACCCGTCGTGCAGATTCTTGCTGACCACGAAAGGTCCCTCCCAAGGTGGGGATAGCTTATGCATATCAGTCTGATCTTGGATGAGCCGAAGCACCAAATCTCCTTCCTGAAAGGTTCTGGTTCTGACTCGGCGACTATGGTAACGATGAAGATCCTGTTGGTAAATTGCCGAGCGGGCGGCTGCTATGTCACATTCTTCATCCAACAGGTCCAAAGCGTCTTGTCGTGTTGTCTCGTTGTCTGCTTCAACATAAGCCTCCACACGAGGTGAGTCATTACGGATATCACTTGGGAGAACCGCCTCCGCTTCGTAGACCATGAAGAACGGCGTGTATCCTGTTGATCTGTTGGGTGTAGTATTGATGCTCGATAACACAGATGGTAACTCTTCTACCCAACAACCAGGTGTTCTCTGCAAAGGAACCATAAGCCGGGGCTTGATGCCTCTCAAGATCTCTTGATTAGCCCTTTCTGCTTAACCATTGGACTGTGGGTGTGCCACTGATGAAACGTCAAGCCGGATGTGCTCCTGTTCGCAGAATTCCTTCATGGCACCCTTGGACAAATTGGTACCATTATCTGTGATGATAGTGTGGAAAGCCAAACTGGAAAATCACTTTTTTGATTAACTGAACCGCCGTGGCCGCATCACACTTGCTAACAGGTTCTGCCTCCACCCACTTTGTAAACTTGTCAACCACCACCAGGAGGTGGGTCTTCTTATCTTTGGACCTTTTGAAAGGCCCAACCATATCCAGCCCCCAAGTCGCAAACGACCAAGTAATTGGAATCATTCTCAATTCTTGAGCTGGCACATGAGCACGTCTTGAAAACTTTTGGCAACCATCACATCATCTGACCAGATCCTCCGCATCAGCATGAGCAGTTAACCAATAGAAGCCATGGCGAAACGCTTTTGCCACCAAATATTTTGAACCGGCGTGGTGACCACAATCTCCTTCGTGGATCTCACGCAAAATTTCACAGCCTTCTTCAGGAGACACACAGCATTGAAACGCCCCTGATACACTGCAGTGATGCAACTCACCATTGACAATAGTCATGGACTTGGACCGCCGGATTATCTGTCGGGCCAGAGTCTCATCCTCTGGTAACTCGCCCTGGTTCATGTACACCAGGTAAGGAAGCGTCCAATCCGGAATGACATGAAGAGCTGCCACCAATTGAGCCTCCGGATCAAGAATACCCAAATCCGCTTCACCAGGGAGCTTGACCGACGGGTTGTGCATCACATCCAGAAAAACATTGGGCGGGACCGGTTTGCGCTGAGAGCCCAGCCGGCTTAAAGCGTCCGCCGCTTAATTCTTCCGTCGGTCCACGTGGTCCACCTGATAGCCTTTAAAGTGACCTGCAACAATATCCACCTCACGACGATATGCTGCCATGAGTGGGTCCTTGGAATCCCAAGTGCCAGATACTTGTTGAGCCACGAGGTCTGAGTCACCGAAGCACTTAACTCGACTTAGATTCATCTCCTTAGCCATCCGGAGACCATGGAGCAAGGCTTCATACTCAGCTGCATTGTTAGTACAAGGGAACATTAAGCGGAGAACGTAACAAAACGTATCACCTCGTGGGGAAGTTAATACGACTCCAGCCCCCGAGCCTTCCAATTGCCTGGATCCATCAAAATGGATGGTCCAATATGTGTGATCCGGCTTTTCTTCAGGTGCTTGCAGTTCCGTCCAATCATTGATGAAATCAACAAGTGCTTGAGACTTAACCGCCGTCCGAGGCACATACTTCAACCCATGCGGCCCAAGCTCTATAGCCCACTTGGCAACCCGGCCAGTTGCTTCCCGGTTCTGGATGATATCCCCCAAGGGAGCAGAACTGACCACCGTAATGGGGTTCCCTTGGAAGTATTGCTTAAGCTTCTGGCTTGCCATAAAAACTCCATATACCAGCTTCTGCCAATGCGGATACCTTTGCTTGGACTCAATGAGTACCTCGCTGATATAATAGACCGGACGTTGAACCGGATGCTCTTTGCCTGCCTCCTTTCGCTCCACCACAATAGCCACATTGACTGCACGAGCATTAGCAGCAACATATAGCAGCAACGGCTCCTTATCAATGGGAGCGGCGAGCACAGGCGGGTTGGCCAATTGCTGCTTTAAGTCCTCAAATGCTTTATCAGCAGCAAAACTCCAGACGAATTGATCTGTCTTCTTCAACATCTGATACAAAGGGATTGCCTTCTCACCAAGGCGGCTGATAAACCGGCTTAACACGCCAATCCGGCCTGCCAGGCGTTGAACATCATTGATACACTTTGGTTTAGCCAGGGAGGTGATGGCTGTGATCTTCTCCGGATTAGCCTCGATTCCCCTGTTGGACACCAGAAAACCCAATAACTTGCCTGCCGGTACACCAAAGACACACTTGGCTTGAGGTGTCTAAAGCGGCCCGCTCTGTGGTCATCCTGGCATTCTCAGCTTCCAGGTCCGCCTTGGCCTGGGTGATCTGTTCCTTCACCTTTGCAATCTCCATGTTGTGGATGTCCTGATCCGCCGGGTTAGATTCTTCCATAAGCACAACCAATGCATCAAATAGATCTGATAGAACTTGAGCCGGCGGGCGTACAGAGCTTCCTGCCCCGGCAGCTGTCGCCGCTACTGAGCCGGAGGTTATTGGCGCAGCGGTCGAAAAATGAAGCGCTGCTTGTGTGCCGGCCATGAATATTCCAACTCGGTTGGGTAGATCAGAGGGTTCTGGAATACTGTCGCCATTGGAACAGCCCCCCAATCCGGCCATCTTGTAGCTGATATAGAGATTCGGTTTCTCCGGTTGATGACTCGTCGCCGGAATAAACGACGGTCTCGCCGCGAGATTCCGATCCATCCTCATAACCTCCTCCATGGATGACTCCCACGAAGGCACGCTTCACGGCCGGTTTAACCCAAGCGGATCGCGCACGCTGAGCCATTTCGACGAGGTCGGTGCATATGTCCGGCTCAGGGCCCGGTTCACCGATCTTGCCGATGAAAACGTGTATGCCACCAAAGGGGACCCGGTACCCGTACTCAACTGAGCCGGCCTCAGGGCCCCGGCCTGCATCATCGATGTAGAGCTGGCCGCGACGACTCTTAGTCATCCGGCCCACGGCGTAGCCCTCGAGTCCTTCAAAGCGGCCCTCCAAGAACTTGAAACCATCATGCGATGGCCCCATGGTGGGCGCCAACTGTCGTGGTTTTGTCACGGCAGATGTCCTCGTGAAAGGACTTAGTCGTGGATCCATCGCAACGGGTTAGCTTGAAGGGGTTAAAGCGGACACAGGGACGCAAGAGAGTTTATACTAGTTCGGCCCCTTCGATGAGGGTAAATGCCTACGTCTAGTTGTGATGGAATTGATTGGGTTTCGATGACTAGGGAGCAAACAAGCTTCGCCTAAGTCTCGAGTTGTTGTCTGTTGTCCTTGAACCGCCGCCGGGTCGTCCCCTTATATACATGGGTGACGCCCGTCGGTTTACAGAGTCCCAACACCAGCTCATATACGTGTTCGGTTTGGTCTCTACTTGTTCCTAACTTACAATACAGGTTTACATACCGACGCCGGTTTACGGCTACAGGCCTTAAACCGATCATGGGATTTAAGCCCTCATCTACCTTCATGGGCTTTAACATACTTAACTACTGATGAAGTTAACCCGGCCCGGATAGGCCGGTTTACGCCCAGTAGTAATATCCCCAACAAGCGGTGTGGCCACCGTCGTTCTATGCTTGTGAAGTGAGCAACCCAAGTAAGCAGGCTTGTAGCTTAGGCTCATGCTAGTGTATATATAGTGGTTTTCTTTTTCTCTCCATATCAACCATTTTATATTGCGTACGTGTCATTGAAGAGTGAAATGATGGTTGCCTCTTCCGACTAACTTACTGTGTGATTTGAGTGCTCCTTAGTGGCCCCTACACGTACTACCCCTACGTGTATGCAACAGTCACACGTACACATGGATGCAAAAACGCACACGACACCCTAATGCATGCATGTCCGAGCACACGACAGAACACACACGGTCACGCTCAAGTGCTCAACCTACACGTGCATGCACACACATACTTAGCCAGGGTGAGCTAGTGACCGTATAAACATCGGAAAATGTATATATGGAGCGTATTATGAAGTCCACTGACCGTATTTTTACAAATATACAATGACAGACAGTGTATTTATCTCGTTTGAAATTAGGCCATATTAACCGGAGAGGAGGCAGTATGGACTAGCATTACTTTGTTGTGTGCCGTCAACTTGCCGAACAAGGAGAAGCTTGCAGGACGGGAGAAGCTTGCGCGCGGTGGCTCGCAGGACAAGGAGAACTTTTGACTAATGCAAGTTGTCCTTCGCTCAGGCGGTGGACATGCAACAGTTAATTCGGTGTCAGATTGCGAGAAGCATACACTATACTAGAAGTACTATTATTGTTACACTTCCCGAAGAGGCGAACCGCCAAGTGCAAAGTTTACTAGTACTAGTACTACTACTATAGTCTATAGAGGTAGTACTATGAACCGGATGGAGGAGCGTCTGCACTCTTATTATATTTTTAAAATGTGATAAAGCAATCTTCAACACATTTGGTTCTCTTCGAGGGTTCTCGCATGTGATAATGGAAGTTGATTGTATGGAACACTCACCACAATTCTCGCTTAATTCTGGCTCATATCCTGTTACAAATAGGAGCGCTCGGTAATATTTCCTCTTTGTTTTGTTATCCAGCATGCAAACAGGTCAGCAAACCTTGCGGCGAACCGTGCTTGCTGCACTTTGAATGTGGCTGAGAGCTGGCTTGATGAAACACCTCGCTTCCTACTTCTTTTTCTGCGGGGTACCTCGCTTCCTAGTGACCAGTGTCTTGGCTGATCGTCCTAAGAATGCTTATATATGAATAAATCTCTCTCATTTACCCACAAAAAAGATTAAGCCATATTAACCAGAAAGTAGGGAGTATGGACGAGCACTACTTGTTGGTGTGTCCCATCAACTCGTAGAACGAGGAGAAGCCTGCAGGACAAGGTGAAGCTCGCTTATGCCTTTTGACTAATGCAACGTACCCTCGCCCAAGCGGTGGACATGCATTAGTTCATTCGGTGTCAGATTGCCAGAGGCATACACTGTAGTATCGAACATGCGGAGTACCATCATTGTTCGACTTCACGAAGAGGCGAAGAGCCAAGCGCAAGGTTTAGTAGTATGAGTAGTACTACTACTAGAACCGCATAGTGGAGCCTCTGTACTCTTATTTTTCTTAATCTTTGATAAAGTACACATTTATTCTGGAGCAGGGTGGAAAACGGCAGCCCAACATGTAATGATGATATCGATCAACCATGCTCGAATATATCTTGGCCTCCGTGCGAGCCCGTCTGTGTGTTCTCTCTCCTCGTCTCTCTCAAGGAACGGCGGGTTGGCCATTTTGCCGTCAATTGAGATAGGTTTGCTCACACTACGGTCCCACATGTCAGTGATATGCCAAGAGGAGGTGCGTTTACCGACTGGCCATACGCGTGCTTGGTTTTGCACCTTCATACTACTCCCTCCGTCACAGTTTACAGGGCGCGCTTCATTATGATGCATTTCTCTCAATGCATTTCCACCACCAGAGAGACTTTAGACGCGTTTGGTTTAATGCTCAATTAATTAGGGTGTGGTAACCGCAATTTTCTCTCGATGTAGTACTACGGAGTGGAGTAAGTGCATGCATGTGTCTACCCGGGGTGGAAGCACTTCATGCATGTGTGTACGCATTATTTCCTCTAGTAATAGACGTTGTGCTATAACTACCAATGCTATTTTTCAGGCCGATCGCTAGTCGTCTTGGTCCCAGAGATTTTCTCTTTTTCTGAAGCGCGCTCTATAAACAGTGGCAGATGGAGTAGTATGAGTGGATTCAAAGAAGAGCATATTGATGGTTGCTTCTTCCGAGAAACTTACAGTGGGAAAGGTGGGGCTTATGATTTGACTGCTCATTACTCACTATTAATGCGGTGCAATGACCGGTCTGAGTCTCCCATGCGACTGTGCACTACCCCCTCGGTTCTTAAATATACTCCGGAGTATTTGTCTTTCTAGAGATTTCAACGAGTGAATACTCAAATATTTGTCTTTTTAGAGATTCAAATGGACTACTACATACGGAAGTATATAGACATATTTTAGAGTGTAGATTCACTCATTTTGCTCTGTATGTAGTCACTTGTTGAACTCTCTAGAAAGACAAATATTTAGGAATGGAGGGAGTACACATACGAAGCAAAATGAGTGAATCTACACTCTAAAATATGCCCATTTGAAATTTGTAAAAATACAAATATTTAGGAACGAAGGAGTATAATTTTGTGCATGGCACATGGACCCGGATGCCGAAGAGGCTTCTGGAAATGCTATCAAGCTTCTAGCATTTGTTTACATAATTTATGTACTATACAAATAATTTTCCAGTGACATTAAATTGTACAATGGTGTGAGCTTTCAGCTTTTGTTTCGTGTGTCTTGCCATCGATGCTCTTTCGGAAACAATAAAAAACTAACTTCCTTGCTAATCAGAGCTAATATTTACATCACAGCTGAAGACAAAGTTGTGAGAAGGTGTTAAATTAAAATTGATCCATGCTTTCATTGGCAGCAACGTTCCCCCAGCTCTGTCTAAATCAACAAGGCATGTTGGGAAAAAAGTAGTTGTCTGGAGCATGCAACATTTTGATAATTTTGTGTAGTTCCACTAAAATAGAGCTGAGCGTCCCTGTTCCAAAGATATTAAGTGTGATTACGATAATAGAGGACTGCTGATGAAACAATAAACACACAAATAGAAGTCGGTCACCTTTGCAGTCTCTCTTAAGACTAACTAGTTGGAGAAGATTAGGCTCGGAGTTGGATGAGGAGGATAGAGCAAAACCAATCTCCCTTTGTGCAGTCGCAATGAAATGTAGAGACGTTGCCCGTGTGACATTTTGGCAGAAATGCACAAAACACTCTTAAGAAAAAAGTGATTTGTGCAGTTCACCAAAAGGTCGCAATAGCAACGAGGTGAAATGGATAGCCCTGTTTGCAAAAAAGAGGTAGAAAGGAAACAATTATTGGCCAATAATAGTTGATGACACATGTGATGACAAAAAGAAGCATACTCCTTGTCCTAAGGGAAGATAACAACACGGTTGTGTTTGTCTAAAACGGTGTGAGGATAAGATTGCCATATGGAAAGTACGCCGGACGAGCTACATTTTGGGCAAAGAACTATGGAAGATCCACATGCACCAACGTGGGAAGACGAGCAGTGGAGCAAGGCCGAAGGGGATACCTGGAGGTCGTCAGGATGTAACTAGGTGAGCGGCGATGGGTGGAATATGCCCGTACTGCGGCTGTGAGTAGTTGGCGTAGGCCCTACCACGCTGGAGCTTGGTTAGAGAGAACGGCGTGTACTGCAGATCCGGACATGCTGCCTCAGCGCCGTCGAACGGAGAAACGATGCACATCCTCCCTTTCCGCGGGCGGACGGGATGCGGCCGGATAAGTGACCAATGGTGAGAGAGAGAGAGAGAGGCCACCGCAGCCTAGTGTGAGATACTCTGAAGAGAGACAAACCAGGCAGGCATGCTCCATTGTGAGATACTTTGAAGAGAGACAAACCACGCATGGTACATGACCTCCGTAGGTAAACAACCGCTACACATGTTCAAATTAGCACATGGGCTGCCATTTCATATAGAAATGAGCTCTACCGTGTACCCGCGCGGGTGTGGCTGGGTACGAAGTGTGAGTACGTGCATGATGCACCTATTCTCTTCTTGTATACGTACACCACCTACATGGGGTTGTGTGAGAGAGATACAGACATAGAGAGATATAGTGTGTGGGTTCGTGAGAGTTTTTTTGGGGGGGTGGGGTCAATCAAAAAATGTAACATATGGAATGTGTGTGAAATAGAGTCCTGGGTATATCATATATATAGAGGGGGCGATCCACGAGAAGAGAGTGGAGGTATCATCGGCTTGAGGTGTCCATAGAATCGAAGAGAGGGATGATGTGTGTGTGTGCGCGCGTGTGATTGATAAAGAGTGCCATCGAATTTGTGTGTGCCCATGTCAAAGATATAGAGTGGCTGGCCTACTGGAACGTGAGAGGGCACAGGTGCAGTTTGTCTCTATGGCATGGATACCTACCTACAGCGGTCGACTATCGGTGTGTGGTGGGGGGAGGGGGGCCTAATTAACTATAGAGGTACAATGGCTGGTATATGTGTGGAGGAGGAGAGAGGCCTACCTCATGTATTAAGTGGGATTGATCTACCTCATGTATTGAGGGAGATCTATCGGCATCCATGCATTGTGTAGGAGAGGAATAAGGTTGGGAGAGAGAGACAGAGCTAGAGTGTTGGAGGGGGTGTTAGTGGAGTTGCTTCTAACAAATGGTGGGATAGGCTTGCTAGACAACCAAAGGGCACGCCTACAATATCAATAAGAGAGGGGATGGCTGCCTGTCTGTGCACGTGCATGTGAGAGATGGGTCAGGAGGCATGCACGAATGATGAGCGGGGGGCGATATGGATTTGGTAAGCAGACATAACTACATAGGAAGATCAATCATCCTTTGTCAGAGAAAGGGGAGACATAACTTGTGAGGTACGTCGATCGATGGGGGGAATAGTTAAAGTCGACCTAGGTATATGTTGGGAGATCGATCGGTATACATGCATGTGTGTGTTAGAAGCAAATGAGGCATGGGGAGAAGGATAGAGAGAGAGGGATTCATCTAGGGGTGGTGCGAGAGTCATACTATATCGAGGGGGGAGAAGTGTGCGAGTACGAGATCGATGAAAAGAGTGGTGGGAGTGAGGCATGGACGATGATAAGAGAAGAGGGCAAGCTTGTGTTTTGTGCTAGGCACACCTGGCTAGAGAGGCATATGGATCGATGTGTGCCGTAAAGAAGGAGCTGGGGGGCCTACACACATCGTGGGTGAACGACCTAAAGTGAAAAGACGAATTTGCGCGATGGAGCTAGAGAATGTTGAGGGAGGGTTAGAGGGATGTGGGCGTCTGCATTCACAAGAGAAAGTTAGCCCTAGCTAGCTACAAAGATAAGAGGATTGTGTGGGTGTAAAAGACGAATAGAGGATCATACTTCATTATAAAAAGCGAATTCGGATATCATAGTGTTTTAAACTGATGCATGTGTGAATATATATAACGGTGATACACCTGGTGTGGTTATGAACATGTTATACTACATGTAATATATTTTATCTCTACTCTTATAAAAAACGGAGTTGTTGATGATGGTGCCATCCTGCAATATAGGCCGTCTGATTTATATCTGACGGACAGGAAGGAAACTATGGCAATTTTGAAAAAGATACCCACACCCCTCTCCATATTTGCAAATTAGGCCTCCCCTTGATCATGTTGATGTTCTGTGGAACGCATGGGCATCTTGCTAGTACTATGTATAACATATAGAACATTGATCATAATTTGGGCTAATGTGTGGCTTTTGCAGCTCAGGTCTAAATACTTGTCATAATGTAGGGGGCGGGGCACTATACTATGTGTGATAAACACGGTGTACACGTATGGAACATGGTTTAGATTATGAATATATAGTTAGTACATCAAATGTACTATTATTTGGAATCAACATCAAGTGTATTCAAAAAATAGAATTCGAGTTCATGTAGTACACATAGTTCATATTTATCTGTATAGTAATCATGTGGTGTGTTATTAAGGTAATACACGAATATGGTTGAAGTTGGCAACAATCATGATTGTAGATTGTTATTGAAATAGAGAAACGAATTCAAATTCAGTTCGAATTGCAGCGGTAGTATAGACATTTGGAATGCACTAAAATGTTGGTATGAGTAGGTTACATGCATTATACAACAAGCGAAAAAATTTAATTGGACATAACATGGATTCATACTACCGAATAGCATTTAATTGCACTAAATTGTTGGTATGAGTAGCTTTAAATAGCATTTTTATAGTAAAATGGGGCAAGACTCTCTCTTTGTGTGGTGTGAATAGTTTTATTTTTTTCGTTTTCTTTTTGGTTGAGGGAAGTGCGAATTGATTTGGTACGTACAAGTACAATATTACATGTTAGGCTTGTCCCTGAAATTCAACCCGCACCTTGTTATATCCCGAAAATTCAGATATCGTGCTCCCAAAACTTGCGCCTTCACAAGTCGCGCCTTGCTATCCCGAAATTACAACGCGCGCGAAAACTCCCTCCAGCTACCAAATCCAGACACGCGAAATCCCCCTTCTAACCCTGAGACGAAAGGGCCGCTAGTTCAAATCGGTGCGCGGTACTTTTCTAACACACTCCACATTTTTGACAGGCGCGTCCCTAAGTCATGGTTCACCCCCTCCCATCGCCTCATTTTTGCCATTTAAAATCCCAGGCCGCCATAACCTATTCGCTCCAGCCACGAAACCCCACCCTCCTCCGTCCGCCACCTCACTGCTGCCCAACCGAAGCCTCTTCCCCAACGATGTTGTCCACCGCTACAGCTCGACGTCCCTCGTCCACCACCCCGGATGAGGGTCTGGCGTCCATCTCATCGTCCCGCCGGTTCAGCCACCCCGCCGTCCACCCCCAAGGTGATGCTCCAACGATCACCTCGTCTATCGCGCTGCTCCATACCGACAGTGCCGCCTTAACCTGCTCCACCGGAACCGCAGCATCCTCACCGACTCCTCGGACGAAGCCGAGGCCTACGCGATGCCACCAAAGAGGTTGTACACTCATCGCATCAAACCTTCTCCTTAGCCCGACCTCCCGGCACCGACGATGCTCCATCCCGCACCCCCATGGAGCGGCTACCTTGAAGCCGGCACCGTGGGCGACATCTCCACAGTGGCTCTCCCACAGTGTGAGGCCCCTTCGACGGCGGCCATACCAGTCGGATCTGTTGCTACTGCTCTGGCTCTCGCTCTCTCGCTCGCGCTGCTGCTGCTGTTCTAGCTCTCGCTCGATCACTCGCTCGCCTAGCTGCTACTGCTCCCGCTCTCGCTCGCTCACGCTGCTGCTGCTGTTCTCCCCCTCGCTCGTGTTGCCGCTCTGCTACAATTTAGCTACACTTCAGTCGACTAAATCGACTTTTGGGTCAGTTGGTATTCAGGGGGTGGGGGGGGGGCTCACCGGAGTTAAGGAAGAACCACCCACAGCGGGGACGGGGGCTCGCTGGAGAGGTACCCCACTATCTGTCTTAGGGTTCAGGATGGGGGCGGGGGGCCTATAGGGCTGGCTGAGGCGGCAGCGGACCAGCGGTGGGGAGTTGTTTCGGGGCGGCGAGGCCGCGCTGGGGCCGGCGGTTCGGTCGGTGGTGGCTGGCGGCTCAAGGGGGTGCAGGTTGAAGATGAACTACATGCCCTCCCTAAACTACATGTCAAGTGCCTCTCTGCTACCATTGCATTTAGTTTCGACAGTAACATTCAGTTTCCACAGTAAATTTCAGTTTCGACAGTTAAGTTCAGAGTCAACAGTTTTTACCTCATCTGTTGTAGTCAGGTGGTTTTTGGTGATGTAAATTTTACATCTATTTTACATCATCTATTGGAGATGCTATTAGAATCCCACTTGAGATTAACGATGTCTGTCTTGTGCTGCTTCAGCCTTGACGTCTTATGGCTCACCGGGGCTACTCCAACGACAGAACGATCCATCACAACAGAGCAGTGCCCTGGACGCCGTCTATAGATTCCTCAGATCTTCCTCCACACCGCCGACAGCCACCTCTGCCTCAACTGCTTCAGTGACCAACCCAATGATGCTGAGGTCGACATAGCTACGACAAAGAGGTTGTACACTTGTTGCATCACTTATTACTATACATTCATGTCGATCCATTAGGGCTATTTTGGTTCAACGGAAAAACATAGCAATAGGGAATTTTCCAATGGCACTCTACTATTCAATTATTCATGCATTTTCTTGTGCACTTGGTGGATCGTATCGAGCGACGATTATCTGCGTCTTCTTGCCTGTTGAACCAAGGAAGCCGGCTTCAGCTCTTGCAATCTGTTCTTAGTTCTATGCCAATATATTTCTTGTGCACTCTTTCACTACCGCAGGGCATCTTAAAGCAGATTGAGCGCATCATGTGGAAATGCTTGTGGAGAGGGAACTCAGATACGCCCCGGCAATCATTGGCGGCTTGGGACTTGGTATGTCGTCCTAAATCATTTGGAGGTCTGTGCATTCTGGACTTGAGCATTCAGAATGATGCCTTGCTGATCAAGCATCTTTTCAAGTTCTTTAATAAGATGGACGTGCCATGGGTATCTCTTATTTGGGACACTTATTATGCCGCTGCGCCTCCCCAAGTCACTCAAAGCTGTGGTTCTTTCTGGTGGAGGGACGTATTCAAGTTATATGATAAGTTTTGCAAGTTGGCAGCTCCACACTTTCGAACGGGAGATACGGTGATTTTCTGGCTAGACCGTTGGCAACTTGGCAGCAATACAGTTATCATGGAACATCAGTTTCCAAGGCTTCACTCTTTTGTGATTGATGACTCTCTCATAGTCAAGGATATGATGGAGCTATCGGACCTAACGGAAAATCTCCATCTGCCACTGTCTGCTGAGGCCCTTGAGGAATTTAACCAACTTCAGGCGTTACTTCCCTTGGTCAACCTTCACGATGGGGAAAAGGATGTCTGGAAATGGCCTTCCAAGTCTGGTGACTATCTGTCCAGGATTTATTACTTGTCATGCTTTTCGGACACAATGGTTGATCCCATATTCCGGTGGATCTGGAAATGTTCTTGTACTCTGAAGTTTAAGGTTTTTGGTTGGCTCCTTTTGATGGATCGCCTGAACACTAGGGACATGATGCAGCGGCGACATTGGATTATCCAGGATGACACTTGTGTTCTATGTCACTTGGCCTCTCATGAGGACAGAGCGCATCTCTTCTTTGCTTGTAATTTTAGCCAGCGTGTCTGGAACTATCTGGGTATTTCATGGAATCCTCAACCTAACCAGATCACTTATGAGATGGCTTCTAATGCTAGGATGGATTTTGGCCAACCTTTTTTCTCAGAGGTAGTCTTCACTGCCACTTGGAATATTTGGACACAAAGAAATGGGAAGATTTTCATAAATGAATCACCTTCATTCAGATCATGGAGGAGAATTTTTTTGCATGACATCTCTCTTTTAGCTCATAGAATTAAATGTAAATATAGGAATAGATTAATCTCTTGGATAGCTACCTTACCCTAATCACTTCTTTTGTAAGTATTATTCTCCTCCCTTCTCTTAACTTTGTAACTTGTAATACTTTGGTACTGTGGTTTAATAAAAGACTGTGAGGCTGTTGCCTTGCAGTATATAGTTAAAAAAAATTCATGCATTTTGTTGAAAGGAATGAAGCAAAACATCCACCTCGACCTACTTTTCAAAATCCTATGCATGAAAACAAGACCAAGTGCATTAGTGGGAGAATAACATTCTAACTCTACACGCTTTCATATGGTTTCACTTTATTTTGGCCATGTTTCTTTGCATTCCTCCGCTCTTACAATTCCTATAAACCAAACACTCAAATTGACAGAAATCATGTGTTTACAAATGCTCTATTTACCATGTGTATTCCTATCGTATTCTGGCATTTTTCCTATCCCTGCATTTTTAGAATCATGCAAGCCAAATGAGACCTTACATAATTACTTCAGTTATAGGTAGGTGTCGAAGGGAACTTGGTGTGGTTTGTCCTGCTCCTACCGCGACGTCGTCCATCTCAACTGAGCTGCTCCATCGACAGAAACATCCACCAAACCAGACATCACGGCTCCTGATCGTCTTTTGCCGCCTCAGATATCCTTCCCTGCCGCCGGCACCCACCACAATGGCATCACCATCATCGACTCAGCAGATGAACCTGAGGAGTATGCGGGTCCACAAGAGAGGTCGCACTCTTTTGTTTCTGCTTATGTTATGCATTGCTTAAAATTACCTGCTATTTTATCGTCCTGTTCACCTCTTGGACTCCAAGTCAGGTCCAAATTATTGTTCAAACTTGAGTTCTAAATTAGTTTTGGGGCACATACCAAGGATGCAATGAATAGTATCTCTATCTAATATCTGGTTCACCTAGGGTATGCCTATGTTGTTCATCTTGGGTGGGAAACAAATAGTAAAGCAATCATCATCTGTCTTTTTATTAAATTAAAGCAATCATTAGCCTGCTATCATTATTTTTGGATCCATCCACTGGTTGTTACCATCACTCTAAATTTCTGCATGCTCTCCTTACATAATCTCACCATATTTTTTCGTATGCATGTCAGATATTGTACACAGTCATGCTGAACATGTAGAGAAAAAGAGAAGAGTTTTGCGTGGCAATACAATGTCATGCAGACATCGCTCCATGGTGGGTTCAATGGCAAACCCTCCCCACCCCTCTCCAGATTGTAATCCAGAGGAAGATATCTGTTCTGAGGCGGATTCAAACGCCGGTAACCACTCCTATTTACCCCCCAAGGTGTTTGATCTACCTTGGCATGATGATGTTAGTCATATCATGCCTTCCAGTGCCTACTTTTGACATCATATATGTCATCTGCTTAGTTTAGACATGTTCTGTAATGCCACCTATTTAGTTTCTATACCATATATGGGAATTGTGCAGTCTCATGTCTTTTAGCCAGCCATAATATACGTGAAATGTGAAATGCCATCCTATTTAACTAGGCATCATATATTTGAATGATATCTTGCCCATCCTTTTCTTCATTACATTTCCATTTGTCGACAATGTTTGTACATTAAACTACTCTTCCTGTGAATCGGCTATTTGGGTGGGAGATTGAAAAATCTGGAGTGAAAATAAGGCCTTCAGCGCAGACAGTGCTACCTGTCGAAGCAGATCTCTTGTTGGGCCCTGATAGCTCCTCGGAGATGGATTCAAAGACATATGACCAGTCCTATTCCCCCACCGAGGTGTATGCTCTAACTTGGCACAGTTATATTGCTCATATCATGCATATGGTGTCTTGCATTGCATAGATTAGACATCATATACACAATATTCAACACCATGTTCTTAGTTCAGACATCATATCTAATGCCCTTTGTTTAGCATATAAATCACATATGTGAATTAAATGATGCGATCCTGATTACTTAGATAACATGTAGGTGAATTATGTCATGCGATCCTGTTTAGTTATTCATCATATCTTTGAATTATGTTATGCTATGCTATCCAGTTTAGATAGACATCATATATGTGAAATTATGTGATGCTATCCGTTTTAGTTAAACAATATACATGTCAACTATTTCATGCCCTCTTTTTTCCATACTATCTATTGCATCTGTCTCTCATACAATGTCTGTACATTCAACTATGTTTCCTGTTTATCAGCCATTTGAATTGGAGTGGGTGATGCCAACATCTAGCAGACTAAAAACACGTTCTTCAAATAAAATAGTGCTACCACTTGGTGGAGATAGCACCCCGATTGTACATGCACGAGAACCAGCCCTACCACACATAACCCGAACTCTCGCAGATTGTACCCCTACTGCGATGGACAGAGAACCAGATTCACCCAATCTAACCCCAACCCCAGCAGATAGTAACCCAGTTCCTGTTGACAGAGCACCATCTCCACCACAGAGCTCCCAAACAAGAGCAGTTAGTAAGGCAGCTCCAGTTCCCAAAGGGCCAGTACTACCACGGCGAACCCCAACTCCACCAGTTAGTACCCCTATTCCCGTGGAGGAAGCACAACCAGCTAGTCGTAGTTTAGCATCTATCGTATTTGATGTTGTTAAACTGAATGTGCGTATCTTCCCATATTGGAAATATTGTACTGAAGACGAAGGAAAATGCCAGTTGCAGGTGTTTGTCCAGGAGTTATGTGTAAGTAATGTTATTCATGGCAATTACTTTGCTTTGTCCCATACATCCTACCTCCATGATGGTTATAATACAGCAAAATTTCCCATTTTTCACTATAGAGAAGGACCGATTTGGAAACTCTGGATGAGGTAACCTGTGCTAATACCTCTGCTATCTTCAAGAATGCTTGATGGCAGTATCGGAATTACCTAAAGAAAACGTACTTCACCGGCAAAGAAACTCATCAAATTCCCTTACGTTCTCTTGAGACACATTTACTGGACGATGACTGGGAACGCCTTGTTCTGTACTGGTCCCAAACCAAGAATGTGGTAAGGTCTATGAGCTCATTTTCTACTTTTAAGTACTATATTATTGCGTCTTACTGTACTCTGTTCATGTAGAACAAGTGCCTAAACCTAAAGAACAACTATTCTAATTTAAGATTCCAGTGCTATCATAGTTCAAAAAAGTGCTAGGTGTTAATTGTGTGTTTTTTCACCGCCTTGCGCTTTACTGAACAAAGTGCATGCTTATGCGCAGTTATGCATAGATTAAGCGTAGTTATGCGCAATGCGTTTCGCCAACGCCTACAGCCTAGGCGTTCTTAAGTGCTCGCTTAGGCACATCTTTTTTAACTATGATTGCTATTGTGCATACTACTTTGCTCTTGTATCACTGTGTTTACTCATACAAACTTATTTTTAAATTGAAGGATCCAATCGTAACTTCAATGGCATAGCAGGTATGTTCACGCATGTTTCTTTAACAGGCTTGCTCTTATCAATAGCTCTGTTGATTTCAATTTCAATTCTGTATACAGTTGACTTCTCATATAATGCACATTACTAGCATCACAACAGAGCCAATAGAGTTGTTGTACATGTAGACCCATGGTACCCATCTAAAATCCTGTTGTGTCGTGTAGTTTAACATGCTTTGTATTCTTTCACTGTTGCTTTGTCTTGAACTGATATGATTTGAACCGTGTCTCTATTTTGATTTGGCAAGACAATGAAGTGACCATAGGACATAGATATATGTTTGTTTGATGCTTTTATTATGTACTAGTACTTGGCAACAGAAGACTTGGTAGTTTAATCATGTCCACCTTACTAATGAACTGGTTCACCAAAATGAGTTTCATATACTAGTACATGCTAAACTGTTATGTGTATGCTTGTTTCTTCTTTTAGAATGCTGACAGAATATTGGGGGAAGAGTGCCTTATTAAGCAATGGTAAAGGTAGTAATGCAGATAAGGTTCAGGATAGTGACACATCCTTGTTGGTCTCCAACAAAGCTGATAAAACAGCTAAGGAAGACTATCTCGAAGACAGTGAGACAACCCCAAAGTCCTGTCTTGGTTTAGTGTTGGAGTTACTGGCCACTACCGCTTGCACAAGCTATTCATACTCACTGTCTGAATCAGTTCGGTTTCTTGAGTCCCAACTACAAGTTGAAAGACATTGACCAGCTGTGCTGCGACAAGAAGCGGAAGGGCTGCAGAAGTCCCTGGAGCATTTAGATGCATACTTTTTGGTGCAATAGCAAGCGTTGGAGGATTTTAGTGCCAAACAGGACAAAGCTAATAAGCTTGCTAAGCTTATTGCCAGCATGGTGGATACCACGTTTCTTGAGCTCTTCTGAAGTTGTTTCAGTTATGCTCTTGTTTTGCTGTCATGTTTATTTGCACTAGTGGCCAATTTTGACGGCCAATGTATGTATTATGCTGCTTTGTTCCCTATATTTGCACTGGTGGCGAACTTTGATGCCTAGTGGATGTAATATGTGTAGTAGCGGTAATAGGCTAGCGTTAATTGCTTGCTTATTTATTTCCTTATTGTCTTGTTTAGTTGTTTGCTTGTACTCACTGTAGTTCTTTTTCTATGTTTTTCTAGTGGCCACAATAACCTATTTTTGGAAACTAGGCCAAAATAATCATGGCAACACACGGACTGTTGTAACCATGGGCCTCCTACGGGCCGTATGGTCCATCGGCCTTCTACGGGCCGTAGGATCCATTGGCCTTCTATATGGGCCGTAGGATCCATGGGCCTCCTACGGGCCGTGTGATCCATGGGCCTTTTACGGGCCGTAGGATCCATGGGCCTTCTACGGGGCGTATCGTCATTTCTCCAATCATGGGTCATACTATTCGTGGACAACAATGGGCCATTTATTGGCCATATTTGATAACTCTATGAAAACAGCCCAACTGGTTTTTTCGACATGAAAACGGCCCAACGTATTAACAGGCCACAAACGGGTCGACTGTAACCACGGGCTGAATTTGGCCCACAAGCAGAAAATCACAGTAACGGGCCGTAAGTAACCGGATGCTGGAAATGAGCCCAAGAATAAATGGGCCCTAAGAAGGCCGAAAGATATCATGGGCTGGAAACGGCCCAACGGAATAATGGGCCGTTAATGGGTATAAAGTGATACACTATCCATTACGGGCTAGTTTTACCATGGGTCGTTAAGGGGCCGAGGGTTACTAAGGGCCTCATATGGGCCGAAAGACGTCATGGGCCATACATGGACCGGAAGTTAAAAAGGGCTGGAATTATATTGGATGGCCCAGATGACGCTACTGGGCCTAATTTGGATAGGCCGTAAACGGGCCTTGGGATAGCAGGCTATAAATGGGCTATATGCGAACAGGCCATTAACAGGCTTGTCGTGGTCCGGCCCGCCACCTTTTGACCAAGTCAAACAGGCCGGACTTTTCATAGGAATGGGCCTCTGTTGGGCCGTGCCACGTGTCGGCATACCATAGGCACTTTGGGTCCAATGAGTGGAGGACATCTGTCCCAACGGTGAGCCGACACGTATTTCCTCCAGCAAATGATGATTTTACACGTGGAAAATCCCCATTGGTCGGGGATGTTAACGGGTTATCGGATCCAAAACCGGACCCGATAGCTTAACGGCGTTCCATTACAATGGATGCCACGTGTCGGTCACCCTTGACGAAAGCACTTCTGTGACGCGCGATTAATCGTCATGGAAGTGGACACTTCCATGATGATAATTTTGGTAATGTCATGGAACGCTTCTACGACAGCACAGGTATGCCTATCTTGATTCTATCATAAATTTGTCATGGATGTACATGCATGATAGAAAACGTGACCTATTGTGACAAATACGTATCATCATGGAAGTGTATTTTTTTTCTAGTGCGCGCGGATGCCGTTGCCATCGAGGCCCTCCTGCAGGAGAAACCGGACGTCCTGGACTTGAACCGGGCGGCAGAGGCTCAACTCGACGCGGAGCGCCTGGATGCCACTACCATCGAGGCCCTCCTGCAGGCGGAACCGGATGTCCTAGACTTGAACCGGGCGGCGGAGGCTCAACTTGACGCAGAGTGCGTCGATACCGCTGCCATCGAGTTCCTCCTATAGGCGGAACCGGACATCCTCGACTTGAACCGGGCGGTGCTCTCGTCCATGCAGAGCGCCCGCATGCTCCGCGTGGATGAGTAGTTGGAGGCCGAGGACAACCATGGTGTGGATACACACGTCGGCAGCTACGGCTGGTTCGCGCCGGCAGCCAAAGACGACGAGGCCGTCTCGTTCCACGAGCAGTGATAGTTTTTCTTTATGTTGTTATTTTTAGGGATCTTTTGCTATGTGAAAACATATATTGTTATGCAAGTCGACTAACTTACATCATTTGGGTCGGTCTACCATTTCAGGCGGTTGTATGAATATCCTATGTCTCCTAACCCTTCTTCCTCACCTCTTCTTCTTCCCCAACAGACCACCGCACGGGCTGTACGGATCCACCCAACATGCGGTTGGATAAACATAATGTATGAAAGAAAATTATTTGTCAGCGGTAGCATGTGTTAGTGAGGGTGCGCTCCCTTGGTTGGGTTTGCGGCGTGCAAGAGCGGATATGTGAGGGTGCGGTGCGGCCGTGATGTGCAGGAGCGACCATGTGAGGGTGCGGTGCGACCGCGACAACCGTGCGCAAGTGTACCTCCTTTTCTCTACTCTTATAAAAACTGAGTTGGTGATGATGGTGTGCCTTCCATCTTGTAATATAGACCATTCGATCTACATCTGACAGATAGAAAGCAAACTATGACAATTTTACAAAAAATACTGGCACCTCTCTCCACATTTACAGATAAGGCCTTGCCTCGTTCATCTTATCTCCCACAACCTCATTGCTGAGCAATTAAAAAAGGAAGTCTCTGGAACAATCTGGCATGGTGGCCGCTGCCGGCGCCGTCGATCCCCATGCCTCCGCCCAGTCCGACCACCAGTCACCACCACGCCCCACTCCTCCTCACCTTATCTCTCATCTTTCTCGAGATATCATTTTTTCAATGAAATTCTCGAGATACCATTTTTCTGATAAAATTCTTGAGATATCATTAGTTTTTACACATGGGATTACTCTTGCATGGGTCAATCACAACAGGTGTTTTGTAAAAAAAATGCATGTTGATGTTCCGTGTAATGCACGGGCATCTTGCTAGTCATTTTGAAAACTTTAGGCAAGCTTGGTAAAAATTTGTGGCGAAGTATGGCAATGCAACGCGTAGACCCAAACAGGATAAGTACGTATGTACTAGGGGTACTAGTGTTAAAAAAGAAATGCGGCGTTTTCCTTCAATGGATTAATCGATACAAATCCTCATTTGACGTGTAAATTAATGCGTATTTTTTCTACAAAGCCCAAAGAGCTAACCATCTCACTCCTCATCGCTTGATTATTGCAGCGCCATGCGAACAAACCTTCTCACTTCCGCATGCATGCAAGGATATATTAATGTCCTTGGTTGCTAGTATGAGGCAAACCCCACCAATTTTTCCTCGATTAGTGTTAGCGGCCTTTTGCAAATTGTAATTTTGTTATACCGGCCTTGTGTACAAAAAAATGGAGGTAGTAACTATTTGACTTCCTTCCCCATTGCGGTGACGTCGACGATATCTCGAACGGTGTGGTTTGGCGAAGTGCATTCGACGGAGAACACCATTGAGGGAGACCACGGTAAGTTGTTCGCAAGTCGTTGGCAAGTGCCTCCTGCAAGCCGAGACAACCGCCTTATTTGCATCCAGGAAGTCCGTTGAACCAAAGGATGCGTAAATGTACTAGTACTACTAGTACACAATAGCGTCATTTGTCCATCTTAGTGTGGTGAGGTGGTTTCTGGAAGAAGACGATGGAGAAGCGGAGTCGGCGAAGAGTGAAATGATGGTTGATTCGTCCGTGCTTTGTGATTTGATGCCTCACTACTTTGTGATTTGTGATAGAAGGGACAGGGGAGTAGACTCTGTGCTCTATACCGTACATGCGTCCAAGCACGGGAGAAAGAGGAGAGACGTTGCATTTTTCTATTCCTCCAATCAATCAATCAGGGAGCTTTGGTTCCATCTTTTTGGCTGTGGCAGCACCGTCCACAATGGTTCCCATCGATGGCAAAAGCTATTTTCACATTCGGCTACACATTGTAGATGCCCTTAACCGTACCACTTGATTTTGCTCCTGTGTGCTATCTATACAAATATCAATTATATTGATCTAAAAAATTATAGAATCAAGATTAGCAAAAAGGAGGTGATTTTGTCGCGCAGATGGCGGGGGAGGTTTCTTATTTTTAGAGGATGTTGGCCTGGCAGTTTGTTAACACGCGGCCTGATGTGTCAGTGCTTTACTAAGACGATCCGCGTCCCACATGAGGCAGAACAACGGTAGAAGCAACACATGGTTAACTTGAAGAGGATGAGGGAGAAGCGGATTTAGCAACGAGTGAAGTGATGGTTGCTTTGTCCCTCGAACTTATTTTTTCCTAGCAATATTATTACTTCATCCCTCCAACTTAACCGCGGGAAAGGTGCAGCTTTGTGATTTGACGTCTCATTGCTCATTACTACGCCGACGCCATGACTGGGGTGCTTCACCCCTGTTGCTCTGCACTGTATTTCGGTATGGCACGTGGACCCGGTAGCTTGATGTCCCACATGTCGGTGAAAGGAACTAGAACATTTATGAAAGCGAGCGCTCCACTCTTACGATGGAGGAGTACACGACACGGCGGCCCGGTGAACTATCACTTGTACTGTATAGTACTATAGTTTTGTTGTTTTGCACGATCCATCAATACAAACCCGATTAAACAGAAAAGGGCGGGGTTTTTCCCATGCGGTAGATGATACTAGCCATACATTTCAAAGGCAATTTTAATGTATGCAAACTAAATAATTAAGTAACAATATGATATCTAGTAAAACTAAAAACACATATGATTTATTGTGTTAGAGTGTAGTAGTAGTGTTGCATTGCATAGTTGTTAGATGTAACATGCGAGAACGTGTAGAGATGTAGTTTTGGAGGGCCTACAGAGAGAAAGCATAATATGGTCACCGAACTTCAGAATACGCTCATTACGATCACTATATACGTTTTGCGGTGATTATACGATCACTTGCTCACTATTCAGCATCGGATCGCACTCTGTTGACCGGCCAAATAGTCTGCGTGGCACCATGTTAACTAGTTAAATTGACCATGTTCCTTGTGGGTCCCACATGTCAGTTCACATAGGAAAAAGTTCACATAAACACAAATTTACGCAGGCGCGACAAGACTCCAACCCGTGCGCGGGAATCACCTGGTTGTGTATGTGTCTATGAGGGCCTGATGTGTGTGCATGCACGTGTAGGTTGAGCACTTAGCATGAGAGTGTGTGTTGGTCATGTGGTGTGTGCATGCATGCATGCATGTGTGCGTGTGAGTGTTGCATGCGGGGCTGCATGTGTACGCGTGAGTGTTGTGTGCCTGCGTGGTTGCATGTGTTCGTGTGAGTGTTGCATGCATGCAGTTCGTGTGCATGTGTGTGTGTGTATAATCACCACACCAGCTCTTGTGTGTTAAAATAGAAGGCTTAGCATACTAATACAAGGCCACCTTGTCCATTGTGCCCGCGTTCATGACTTCGAACCACCGTCCAATATTTTTTTCTCGTTTGTTTTCATTCTTACTAGCAAGATGCCCATGCGTTGCACGTAACATCAAGATGCATTTGTATGACTAGTTTATCTTGTGAGAGAAAAGGATGAACGAGGGAAGGCCTTATTTGCAAATGTGGAGAGGTGTGTGGGTACCTTTTTGCAAAATTGCCATAGTTTCCTTCCTATCCGTCAGATATAAATCGGACAGCCTATATTGCAGGATGGCAGGCACACTGTTTCCTTCACCAACCCTGTTTCCTTCACCAACTCTGTTTTTATAAGAGTGTAGTATAGTTATAAGAGTTTAGATGTAGATGTAGAGTAGATACAAGCCGACAGGTAGGCCCAATGTTTGCGTTGGACCGCCCGAAGAATTCCAAGAGAAATGCCAAACGGGTGTCTAAAAGAGAATCGGGCGAGACAGGACCGCCCAAGAACTCAAGCGACACCACGAGAGGTCTTGAAAAGAAATACCAAGCGGGTGTCTAAAAGAGAATCGGGCGAGACAGGACCGCCCGAGAACTCAAGCGACGCCACGTAAGGTCTTGAAAATAAAGCTGAGTATCTGGGTAGTCTAGCCATCCCAAGTGATACAAAGAGTTGCACATAAGAGGAAAAGGTTAGTCCGCAACAATATTCATGTCAACAATAAAATTCATAATGGCACGAGCATTGACAATGATTACCCTGCAGAACAAAGCATGATCAATTTAATTATTTCCTCCAGAGACTGACACAAAGACTGACACTTGACCAACCCAGACTGTAGTACTTAACCATGGACACGGCTATTCGAATAGATATAACTCTGCAGAGGGTGTAGTCTTTACCCACGTGTATAGGATTTCTTTAGCCAACACCGAGATGCTGACTAATTCCCGTTACGGCCTTTGGATTGAAAACACACCTGACCAGCACACACCAGATTAACTTTCCGGATGCCAGGAATCACCCAAAGTATCGTTCAAGAGAAACTATAAGGCAGGGAGACCATCGTCTCGAGTAGCATGGGATCACTATTAACACACGCGGATTACAAGGGGTGCCCCCCCCCTCTCGGCCCAGTCGGATACACCCATGCCCCCTGGCCCGATGACTGGCATTGTAGCCGGTACCTCGAAACCCTCATCGTGGCCTCTCTGTACGGTGTGTGCAGGGAAAGGGGTTAACAACTTACTGAACTGTACCCTGCCTATGGCGGGGACAAGTGGTAGCATGAACTAGTATGGGGGTTACCAGAACAAGAATCATTCTATGGTCAACTCAGGAGGTTTAAGTTTTCCTGCAGTGGTTAGTACAACATAATTCCTTAGCAGTACCCAACAGGGTCACCACCTGGTATGTCCCAACATACCCTCACTGATCATTCTAGTCACCACAAGATTCAGTCTCACAGTCACTTTTCTCGTGACTGATTCATCCTGCAAATTAGCCTGGACCAACACAGGTACATATGGCACATGAAAATAACCATACTCACCTATACCTCATGTTTAAATGGAAATAAAATACCATCCAGGGGGATCATGCATGTATGACCAATACTATGCAAACTCTATAGGAATTCAACATATTCATAATTCACTTCTACAAGCAAACAAACACTATGCATTCACCATATCATGTGTTCAAGATGCTTGCCTTGAGCATGCAGAAAGATTAGGTACACTTCAAAACTTTGAAAATTATATCTCCCCTCCATTCTTCCTATTTTCAAAATAATTTAATTACCACATAATTCCAAAACATTACATAAAAGTTTTTTGGAAAATTTTGAAATAAATACAAAAATAAACTAGATAAGATTTTAGAAATACCAGAAAAAGAATCAAGTCATTTGGAGCTGTGGTCTAGAAACTAGAGCCAGTCAAAGTTAGGGTCAACTCTGGATTTAAACAGAAAAAGAAAACGGTTCGCTCGGAAATATGCTTTCAGAATAGGAAGACGTACTTCAGTGATTGCGCTTTAATGGAACACTCCTTCCACAGGAGGAGACGTACTTTGGGCAATACGCCTCCACTTAAACGAGCTGGCACAATGCTAGGTCACTGACAGTGGGCCCGCCTAGCCCACTAGTCATGTTTGACCGGTCGCCGTGCGCGCCTCCCTCTCCGGCAGAACAGAGGCGGGGCTCCGGTGAGGCCCACCGGCGAACGACGGCTCCCCTCGGGGATCTGAGCACATGGGTGTGCTGAGGAGCTTGAGGCGAACCCATGGGTTACCGCCATGGTCGCCGAAGTGGACGGAGTCGCCGATGGCGAGCTCTCCGGCGGACGGCGGCATCGAACGAAAGGGTTCTCCGCTTACGAAGGCTCCCAGGGCAAATTGAAGGTGGGGATGGAGTCGTGGGGCGAGGAGGGGGTGGATGGTGAGGAGAGTGGAGAGGGGGAGGCTCTAGTGGAGTCGTCATGAACGAGATTGAGGCGGCGGCCGTGGTTGCCGGAGTTGGGGAAGACGACCCGCTCCGGTCGTTCTACCGCTATGGGTGGGTCAGTGAGTGAGGGAGAGAGGCGGTGATGGGCTGAGAGGTCTCGGGGTAAGATTTTATAGTGCGAGGGGTCGGCTCTACGGTGTCCCGAGGATAAGCACGGCGGCGGCGATCATTACGGCGGCAAGTGAGGCCGTTGAGGTGGGCAGCGTGGCCGGTGAGGACGGTGGTCGCCCATAGTTACTCCTGGGAGGAGCTGGGCTGCTCAGGACGCGCCACGCGGGTCGGGCAGAGACGTGGCCGTGTGGGACTCGTCGGGTGGCGGTCTTGGTCGTCGTGGACGGCGGTGGACGGCGCTAGGGGCCAAGCGAGGGTGTCGGTGAGGTTCCAGGTGGTCGAGCCGATCCAGAGAAGGATCAGGATGAGAGGGGGAGGCAGCAGAGTGGTGGCAGCAGCTCGGTGCCGACGTGTGCCAACCGCACACTCTGGACACGATCCAGACATGCACGTAGCATGCTCGACAAAATGCTTCAGTGGTCTAGGAGCCTCTGATGAGAGTGCAAATTAACAGTACTATGAGCCTAGTTGTTAGAGAGCTAATGGACATGCTGGTTTGGCGAAATGATCAAGTGTCCAGTGCAATATAGAAAGTGGCAACGTTTCTGTCATGCACACAAGGTGTTTGACAAAATGCTAGGGCTAGCTAGGGGATTTGGTTGATGATGAAATTTGGCAGGATGAGGTCTCTTTAGATGATAGAGATGGTAGTGGAGTTAGTTTGGAAAGATGAGAAACTTGCTAGCGCAAGTTTTACCAAAATTTAGTTCTAGACAGAAACTTCAGTGGCATGTTTGGTGGACTAAAAAAATTCCAATGGAGCTGATCTCCTGGAGTTAAGGTTTTGGTTGGACGGACTACTAGATGGCAAAGTTACATAAGCAATAGAGCTAGGAAAAGTAGGGTTGCAGTTAAAACTCAAGGATGGGACAGAATTTGAAAAGCGGATGTTTCACTCAAAATTTTCAAAGGACACAGTTAGGTTTTTCTCACAAGTGACACATAGGAATCACCTGAACTCTCATAATTTTTTGTGGGATTTTAAAAAAAATATTTAAAATACTTGTAGTGTAACAGAAGCATTTTAAGTATTGAAAATGGTTTTAGAAGTATTACTTGTGGAAAATTTTATTATGAAAATATTTCCCACTATTATTTATGATACAAATGGAAAGGTTTATAAAACAACCACACACCACAACACTTCACAAAAATAATCTTCTATGGAGGGGAGAATTTTTTGTAAAACAAGAAATAGAAAAGGTTTTGAAATTAATAAATGACCTAGTATAATTCAAAATTTTATTTCTGGCCAAATTTTACTTAATAAAATTTGATTAAAATTTTGGGGTGTTACAAGATACATTGGCCTCGGGCCCTGTCCATGCGCGCAGGCAGGCGCCGGATGTCCAGGCTGGGGCCCGGATGTCCGGCCGTTCGCGGGGCGCCGGATGTCTGGGGCACTTGCCGGATGTCGGGCCTGGCGGTGGCCGAAACTATTGCTCTCTGGATAGCCGATGTCTGGATTTTCGGGGGCGATCCCGGATGTGTGGCCTGTTGACAGGCGCCGGATGTCCAGGGGTCGGCCGGATGTTCGGCTACTGAAGCTCTTCGGTGCATGCGCCGGATGTCCGGCCTCTGGCCCGGATGTCCGGCCACTGTAGCTTCCAGCAGCTCTGTTTCTTCCGTCTCCGCTTCCAGGGTTCCCTCACGGATGGTGTAGTTGTTCCTTGGTGCTTGCACTCCTCATCATTGTCCGTAGTGTTTCGACAATACCTATGCATGCACACGAGAGGGGTGTCAAGTAGTATACAATCCTTGAAGGGGTCAAGTGAGCACGTGTAAAGGAGATGATTCAACTTTGGGTTTGTCAAGTAGATGTCGCATGTGTCACTCGCCAAACAGACCCTTGACATGGTGATGTCCATAGGATGCTCCGCATCATCTCCCCCCCTTGGGAAAGATCCGGCCTCGGATCGAAAACCAAATCACCATGGGAAGGAGATGGCTTCGTCGTGTAGAAGTGGAGGTTCACCAAGTACTCGTCGTCTTGAAGCTCGAAATGGGCACTCTCCAATGTCGCACCGTCTAGTGATTCCTTCAAAAGGAGCAAGGACAACAAACACTTGGAAAAACAAGTGTGGTTAGTGTTAGTGCAAAACCAAGCATTCACGAGGTGATTCACCAAACAAGTGTCGTCATCAAGCATAGCATAGGGTGTGACAAAGGATTGTGAGTAAGCATATCAATCGAGCACAAGCAAAGATATCATGGGGACAAGCATGTAAATGAGAGGTAGTGATGCGAGTATGTGTGTCAAGATAATAAGCATCCACCTCAAGTTCATAGCAAGCATGCACAAAGCGCTCAATGAAAGGTATATGGTAGGCATAAGAAGCATTCACAACACCAAATAAAATGAAGTGTCTAAACACATGGGTCAAGTGCAAGACAATCCAAGCATAGTGTGCATGGGGTGTAGTGAATATCATGTGGCACTCAACACAATGGAAATTGCAATTGTTCATCATGTGTGAGGCAATCAAGGCAAGCATGTAGCAATCAATGGGACATGGCATAGACAATGCACATGACATATCGCAAGCACGAACACAAAGCATGATCATAGTATCATCATAGGAATGGGGCACAAAGCAAACATGACAATAGCAAGCAATATCTCCACCAAGCTTGAAAATACACATACAAGTACTAGAATCAATTATCATGTGTAATGCAAAGCATGGGTCACAATTGCATGGCAAAGGCATAGGAATGAGCATATCATGCAAAGTGAACATGGAAAGGGCAAATGATATATAATGGACAACAACCCATAGCCAAGTGAGGGTCATGTAGAAGAAATGCGCAAAGTCTTTACGCGAAGAGAGCGGTGGGAAAGACAATCCATGGGATCCCAAGTCATCATTGCTCTCTAGAGATCATTTTGTCAACTCGTGGGATTGCGAGGTTGACAAGTATTCATGGGTACCTAGACAAAAGAGACACAAACCAAAGAAATTGTGCGCGTGGTAAATGTACACATCATCCATCATAATGTGTATGTGCACGTGAGAGTTAGTAGAAGATAAGCATCGCTCAAGGAAATTTGATGCATGTTATAAGAACATGTCATCCATCATGAAAGAATAGTTATTGTGTATAAGACGATGGGGATGCAAATTGAGCATACAAATATACGGCACATCAATATCATGGTCGTACATGGGGAGCATATTGTGCGGATAAGTATGAGGATCATGCAATGGATTAGATGGATCAAAATCTCCTAAAATGTATTAGGAAACTATGGGGGTCTCCTCATGAGCAATAATGTAAACATCATATGGAGAAAATGGACAACATCCAAAACAATGCATATCCGAAACTAGGTGGTCATGGCATGGCATATGAGATAAAAGATGCAAAGGGAGCATATCAATATCATCACAAGAAAAATAAATGTCAATAATCATGGGCTTGTCATCTATGCCATAAGTGCAAATTGGCTTTATCTTAATGGCATATTGTCGGTGTTCTGGGAACGGGGGTCCCCAGACTTGCCTGCCTGCGGCCTGCGGCGTGGCTCAAAGGGGGCCCAGCACGGCCCGTCTTCATCGACGCAAACCCAAGACCCTTGCGAGGGGCCAAGCCTCGCGAGGCGGACGACATGGAGCTTCCTCAGGCGCGGCCACATCAGGCTGGCTCGCGAGGAGGCGGAGAGACCAAGGCGGGGTACCACACGAGGTGCCCGTGACGCAAGCCATGACGACCAAGGCGCCAGGCGGGCGCCAGCCCGCGCAGTGTCCTCCTTTCCTCTTTGGTGCAAAGGGAGCAAGCATAGGTGAGAGCATCAAGCAAAGGCACCCGTTTCGGTGCAACGACACCAAGACCAGTCCAACGGCAGGAAGGAAGTCATTGTGGAGCCCAAGCCAGCGTCACCACCAGAGCCTTTGGCAAGCGAGGACCAACTTTAGTCAGGATAAGTGTACCAGATGTTCCCCTTCAAAATGGACAATTGTTGGCGCCCTTCCCGCTCAATATTTGGGAAGAGGCCCAAGGCCTTTGCCTATAAATAGGACTAGCCACCCACAGGGTGAATGGAGGGGAAATCTGAGAGAGGATCGAAATCTGAGAGAGAATCGAGTAGAGGGAAAGAGAGAGGGGTGACTGAACTCCTCCTAGCTGTTCATCCCCTCGGCCAAGAACAGACCCTCGCGAGGTTGTTCTTACTTGTATTGCTCATCTTCATTAGCCCAAGAGGCAATCCACCACACCACACACTGGAGTAGGGTATTACACCACAACGGTGGCCCGAACCAGTATAAACCCTGTGTCTCTTGTGCTGTTCTTTCCATAGTTTAGATCTTAGCGTGGCGGTGGGGCGCAGGTAGGTAGAAGGCGAAATCTCCGCGGGCACCCCAGTGTTCGAACCTCAAGGGTCTGCCGGAACCCGAAATCCGACATTTGGCACGCAAGGTAGGGGTGCGCCGGAATTCGTCTCCCACCACCCCGTTCTCCTCCGACCATCACGTCCATGTCTGACGCTCGTCGGGCCCGCGCCGAGCGCCGGGCCGCTCTCGCTTCCCGCGTCGCCCAGACGGCTCCTGTCGGCGGGCATCCTCACCGTTCCCCGTCACCTGCCATCAACGCCACCACCGGCCCGGCGGGGGACGAGCAACAAGCGTCGTCTTAGCATCCGTCCGTGCGGCAAGACGGCCGCACCGATACTCCCTCGCTTACCCCAGCTGGTTCTTCGTCCCTCGCGCTCCGCGCACCCATGGAGGCTCGAGCTGCGCTCATCGCGGCAAACGAGCTCCTGCGCTACCATCCCGTCGTCGACATCTACGAAGAATGGCTCGACCGCGTCGCCGAGCTCGTCCACGCCGCAGGGGGCTGTTCTGCGCCGTCCGTTCCACTGCACCGCACCCTGCCCCGCGCGGGCGACGAAGCTCCGGCGGCGCCCCGGCCGCCTCCTCCTCAAGAAGGCGCCATGGCTCCAAGGCGCGTGGCCCCTGGGCGGAACCCGCTCCGTTAGGTGCCGGCGCGGCAAGAGCAGAGCTGCCAAGAAGTCCCTCGCCCGCAAGAAGCTGCCCGGGCGCTCCCTGCTCCAGCACGTCGCGACCATGCTCCTGCTCCCGCGCGTCAAGACCCTGCGCTGCTCCCAGCTGCAGCGCGTGGGGGCATGCAAGACCAAGCTCTTCGTCACCCAAGGCCTCCCGTGGCCATAGCAGGCTGCCGTGCATTCACCGCCGAGCTACGCAGCGTCGCGTGGCCTGGAAAGTTCAAGCCAGACCTGCCTCCTCGTTACGACGGCACGGCCGACCCTGCGGAGTTCCTCCAGCTCTATGAGCTGGGCATCGAAGCTGCCAACGGAGACGAGAAGGTCATGGAGAACTGGTTTCCCATGGGGCTCAAGGACGGGGCCCGCACCTGGCTCCTGAACCTGGCCCCAGGCACGATGTCCTCCTGGGACGAGATGCGCACCCGCTTCATCGCCAACTTCCAAGGTACTCGCGACCGGCCACCCGCCGTGAGCGACATGCGCCGCATCAAGCAACAACCCGGAGAGACCCTGCAGAAGTACATCCAGCGCTTCAACAATGCACGCCTCAAGATTCCCAAGGTGACCGAGGAGGCCATCATCTCAGCCTTCTCCGACGGCGTGCGCGATGTCAAGATGAAGGAGGAGCTGGCGATGCATGAAGACCTGTGCACTTCCTTGGAGTTGTTCAACTTGGCAACCAAGTGCGCCAGGGCTGAGGAAGGGCATCTCTCCTTCCTCGAGCTGCCTGCTGCAGACCCAGAAGAGAAGAAGCCCAAGGCCAAGGATGTGAAGCGCAAGGGGGCTGCCGTGCTCGCGGCAGAACCAGACACCAAGCGGGGCAGAGATCTGCCCGAACCTCCCAAGGGCAGTCGGTACTGTGTGTACCACGACCTCTACACCCACAACACCAACGAATGTCAAGAGCTCCGAGCCGTGCGAGAAGGAAGGATCGGCCATCGCCCCGACCGCGGCGACCGGGGCTACGGTCGAGGAGGAGGAAGGAACGCAGGACGCTGGGAAGACCGCGGCCCGCGCCAAGTGTGGTGCGATCAACCTCGCGAGGATCGCTGGCAAGACCCGCCTCGCGAGGGAGACTGGAGGGATCAGCCTCGCGAGGATCACCCGCAAGGCAACGCAGGCCTCCCTCCGCCGCCGCCGCAGCCAAGGAGAAACGAGGACCACCATCAGGACGAGGGGGCTGGGGGCTTCCATGAGCCGCGCGCAGTCGCCTGCATCCTGGGCGGGGCTCAAGCCCCAGCCTCTCAATGCATCTTCAAGCAGTTCGCCCGCGAAGTGAATGCAGTCCTCCCCAAGCTGGAAGCCACGCGCCCTCTCATGTGGTCAGCGTCCGCCATCATGTTCAGCTCAGCAGATCAGCTCAAGTGTGCAGCTACAGCCGGAGTCCTCCCGATGCTTTGTCCCCCAATCATCAGCAACGTGGTGGTCACCAGGACCCTCATCGATGGCAGGGCAGGGCTCAACGTCCTGTCCGTGGAAACATTCAACAATCTCCAAGTGCCCTACAACCAGCTTCAGCCAACCAAGCCTTTCTCTGGAGTCATCGACGGCTCCATGGTCCCGATTGGGCAGGTCCGCCTCCCAGTCACCTTCGAGGCACGCGACAACTACCGCACCAAGCTCATCGACTTCGACGTCGCTCACATTCGCCTGTCGTACAACGCCATCCTTGGGTACCCAGCGCTGGCCAAGTTCATGGCCGTAACTCACCACGGCTACAACGTCCTCAAGATGCCAGGAAGTGGCGGAGTCATCACGGTGCCTTGTGAAGAGAAGGACACGGTGTGTTCCCTGGAACGAGCCTTTCAGGCCGCGTCACTGGAAGACCCGGATCGCGGAAGCAGGAGGCTTCCCTAGACTGCCCCCAAGAAGAAGAAGACATCGTCCGGCCCGGCCCCTCAGGGCCCGCGCCTGCCCAGGGGGAACCTCCTTCCGTCACATAGGAAAGCGCGCCCGGCGCCCTCCTCAGGTAGGGCTCGGGGGCTCTCCCCTGGAGGGCCACCGACCTGGCTAAGGTCACGAGGGAGGTGCTTGGGCACCACATGGAGGCGTGTTTCGGAGCACGTTTCCCTCAGGAACGAGTAAAGCAAGGAGAGCCAGACCCTCAGGAGTTCGTCACCAAGGCCATTCAGGAGCTACAGGAGTCAAGAGTCATGAGAGGCGGTCGCCGCCTACTAGCTGTGGCTCCCCATCCAGGAGAGGATGGTGGGCTGCGCGTCTGCATCGACATACCAGGGCTCAATCGAGTCGCCCCTCTGGAGCGCCTCTGGCCCTCGCGAGTGGGGTGCTGCGAAGGTCCACCCCACAGCTACGTTCTCATGCCTTACGGCTTGCCGAATGCGGCTGCCACGTACCAGCGCCTCACAAGGGGCATCATGGAGGCTCAAGAGGCTAGGCGTTCCACAACCCTGGCGGAGATGGAGATGGTCCGCAAGGAACCACCAGCGCCTCCGGAGCCTCTCGAGGCCCCTGGGCCTGGGGGCTCGTGAGGATCGGCTTCCGCAGCCCACCGAGTCTGCTACACCAACACTCCTTTGTCCTCAACATCATCAGGTGACATCTTTCAAGTTTCACTTCCAGCTGGGAGCGCCCCCCAGGGCTGCATTATTCCTAGGCCGCGTGGGTCCGTCCCTGCGGCATGTATCCCTTTTATTTCATGTTGTTAGCTTACTTTGTTGGGGGCGCCCCTCAGGCTGCATCATCCCCAAGTCGCTCGGGCCTGACCCAGTGATGTCCACCTTCCCAGCATCTATTTGAATGAATCCACTCCTTCGCGGCTAATGAGTTTGACCTAGTTGCCCACTCAACTGACGCCAACTGACGGAGCTGCTCCCAAACGGCACGACGCTTGCGCATGGGTCCGTCCCTGCAACACCGACAAACCTGAATGGCTGAGCTCTGGCTGCGGCAGCCCCGCATGGCGCCACCTCGTCAAGCCTTCAGTGCCTCATCGCCCCTCAGAAGCAACCAATGGCTGACTGTCAATTGTCATGGCAACCCCTCATTCTTTCTATGATAGGTCTACAGGATCTCCTAAAGGAGCTGCGTCAGGCGAGGCCCTTGCGGTGTCTCCTTCACTTTCATCCGCGTGAACCACTTGCACGTTAAAGGGGGGGGGTGCCTGAGCATCGCGACTCAGGGCTCCTACTGGCTCTCCAGCCCTCACCCTCTGGCCTTGTCCACGGCATCGCGACCTGGCATACTAGCGACGGCTGAGACTCGCTCGAGGGCCGGGACCCGAGGACGTAGAGCAAAAAGGGGAGCAAAGGCGAGAGGGGAGGGACACGCGAGGACCTCACCAAGCAACCTCATGCCTGCCGATGCACGGACCCGGCGACACACCAGAAAATGGCCCCTGATTCTCGAGATAAGTCACCACCCGGAAGCACCAGCTACCGTGGCACCATCCCCGCACCTAATGCAATCCCGTGTTAGTGACGACGCTCCCCTTTCTCACCGAACAACGGCTGCTTGAGCGCCAAGGGGGACCTCCTAAGCATCGCGACTCAGGGGCTCTTACCGGACCCCGGGTCGCTCACCTCCTGGCCTTGACCACGGCATCGCGACCTGGCATACCAGCGACGGCTGAAGCCGCCTTGGGACTGGGACCTGTCGGCGCAGAGCACCAAGCCCTCGTGAGGTTCGAAAGGGAGAACTGAGCTAAAACAGAATGAGCAACTCGCACAGTTCTACGACAAGGGTTATATCAACAAAACAGGATCACTGGCACCTTACAAGCCCCCACAGGACGCGTCTTTGATTCCTCGCAGGGAACATATCCTAAAGGGACGCTAACTACACGCGCCCCTGCAAAAGACGCCATCATCAACAGTGGGTCGTCAAGCACCGGCGCCAACCCCATCCAGATCAGAGTCGGCGACGTCCTGACGAGCCCGCCCTGCTCCAGGGGCGGCACCGGCTCGGGGGCTCGTAGCTGTTATCGCTCGTCTCCGGAGTCGCGAAGAGCTCGTCGGAGTCGCTGGAACTTCCGACGCCTCCGCCGCCTGAGGAGCCGCCAAGGGAGCGGTCCGCGGGCCCAGCCCTCGCCATAGCAGGGTCCCGACCACCTCTCCCGGGGCAGCACTCCAGCCGGCGCCCGTTCGCATCGAAGACCTTGAAGAACATCACCGAAGCACCGTCGTACTCCAAGTGGATCGCGAAGGCACCTCTTGTCCTGCAAACCCGGGCGATCTCGCTCCAGCCTCGAGTCATGAAGACCTCGCCCGGAGCAACGACCGCGACCTCTGCTTCGGTCGCGAGGGTGCTGCAGTCGGCGTGCTGCAGCCAAAGCTCCAGGAGTTCTCCCTGCGGGATGATGGAGGCGAAGAAGGGAGGAAGGAGAATCCAAGACTGAGGAGGCATGGCGGCGCGGAGCACGAACTCTCGGGATGAGCCCTCGGTGTGGACCCCAGGGGGGACAATCCACACCTTCGTGACCCGTCGGCGCCGACGGCGGAGCCGCCCGTGGCGATCAGCATCAACTCCTTCAGGGCCCTCGATGTGGGCGTACAAGGGAAGCGGGAACCCCGGCGGTGCCCGCTCGCACCAGGGCCTCGACACCACCTGATGGGCCCCCTCGTCCCGGCCATGGAGGGCGAGCCGTTTCTTCGGCGGGAGCGGGTCTGGTCCTCTCGGGGAGCCTTTCCCTTCTCTGTCGACGAGAACCGGTGGATCGGAGCCATCGCAGCAAGACGGAGCAAGGACCGGTAAGAAGGAGAAGCAAGGAGGGATGGACTGGAAGGGCGCGCGCCGTTCCGTACTTATGGCCGGCGAAGGCCAACCGCCGACCTCCACGATCGTAGGTAATCATGACCCATTTTGCATGCAAGGACTTGTCCTATCCGTGTAGTTGCCGAGGCGCCATGGAGAAGTGGAGACGCCCACGCCCAATCAACCGCCACGCGGCGCCCAAGGCCGCAGGCTGTTAGGGCCCGTGGCGCTTCGCCCTTGCCCTTTCGCCTCCCTGCACGGCCAAGTCCGGGCGCGCCTTGGGCCCGGGGGCTACTGTCGGCGTTCTGGGAACGGGGGTCCCCAGACTTGCCTGCCCACGGCCTGTGGCGTGGCTCAAAGGGGGCCCAGCACGACCCGTCTTCATCGATGCAAACCCAAGACCCTCGCGAGGGGCCAAGCCTCGCGGGGCGGACGACACGGAGCTTCCTCAGGCGCGGCCACATCAGGCTGGCTCGCGAGGAGGCGGAGAGATCAAGGCGGGGTACCTCACGAGGTGCCCATGACGCAAGCCATGATGACCAAGGGCGCCAGGCGAGCGCCAGCCCACGCAGTGTCCTCCTTTCCTCTTTGGTGCAAAGGGAGCAAGCGCAGGCGAGAGCATCAAGCAAAGGCACCCGTTTCGGTGCAACGAGACCAAGACCAGTCCAATGGCAGGAAGGAAGTCATTGTGGATCCCAAGCCAGCGTCACCACTAGAGCCTTTGGCAGGCGAGGACCAACTTTAGTCAGGATAAGTGTACTAGATGTTCCCCTTCAAAATGGCCAATTGTTGGCGCCCTTCCCGCTCAATATTTGGGAAGAGGCCCAGGGCCTTTGCCTATAAATAGGACTAGCCACCCACAGGGTGAAGGGAGGGGAAATCAGAGAGAGGATCAAAATCTGAGAGAGAATCGAGAAGAGAGAAAGAGAGAGGGGTGACTGAACTCCTCCTAGCAGTTCATCCCCTCAGCCAAGAACAGACCCTCGCGAGGCTGTTCTTCCTTGTATTGCTCATCTTCATCAGCCCAAGAGGCAATCCACCACACCACACACTAGAGTAGGGTATTACACAACAACGGTGGCCCGAACCAGTATAAACCCTGTGTCTCTTGTGCTGTTCTTTCCATAGCTTAGATCTTAGCGTGGCAGTGGGGCGCAGGTAGGTAGAAGGCGAAATCTCCGCGCGCACCCCAGTGTTCGAACCTCAAGGGTCTGCCGGAACCCGAAATCCGACACATATGCATAGTCACTATGAAGAGATTGCAAATATGACATATGATTGATCTCATACATAGTGTATGACAAGTCAAGCGGATTGTCAAACATGATGTGACCTAGAGAATTGTCACAAGAAATCCTATGTAACATGGCATCACAACTAATAGACTCCACATGAGAATCATCATACTAATCGTAAATGGGCAAGAAATCATCACATGATGGAGTTGCACTAGCATGAAGCATGGTGATAGGTTGATCAACATCATGCAATCAATCAATGTCAAGAATGTCCACTAGTGGGACTAGAGCATCACCGTCACCTATGTTACCTTTGTCATTCCACTCAAGTGGTGTATGTGAGGTGGGTAAGACCAATGGGTGGTCATCATCATCATCTTGATGGAACCGTGTGGGGGTTGCATCATATTCCACCATGGCCATCGTCTTGTCCAAAGGTAGGACAAAATCATCGAGAATCGGCGCGTCATCATATATGGGACCTAGCACCAAACGACAAGACACAATAGAGGTAGAGGTCAAGTCGTTAGTCTTTAAAGTGGCCTCACATGACCTATAAACTATCTCACTCTCTCTATGTGGTGGTTCACTCCCTCCCTCAAGGTAGGTGTACTCAATGTCACATATGGTGGAGTCACTCATCTCACTCAAGTGGTGGGGGTTTTGGCTCTCCTCACGTGGGAATTGTGGCAACAAATCATATATTGGGCTAGTGGTGAAGTCACTCTCACTCTCAATATGGTGGCTGAAGTTACTCAAGTCATCATACGTCCCCATGGTCGAAGGGAAAATCCCATGCTCAACCATCTCGTTGTCATTGCTATGGATGAAGGCCGAAGATGGCGCATCATCCCTCTCGCCTCCTAACATGGAAACATCCTCCGTGCTCGTCACCATGTCACATGCCTCCAACGCTTGTTCCTTGAGGGTCTCCGTAGTCATAGTCGTTGCCGCACCATCTTGAAAAAGAGTCGTGGAGGACTCAGCATCATCAATGCCACAAAGAGGGATGGCGGTGAACTCGAATTTGGGAGCATCATCTTGGAGCTCGTCGGGCTTGTACATCATGGTAGTTAGCCTCTTGCTCGTTCTCATGGAGCTTGGTCATCGCAAAGTGAGCTTGGGGAGGAGAAGCTTTGTCCTTCATGAGTTCTTGTTCCGCCTTGAGAGCACAAATGTAGTTGTCGTCGAGGGACTTGTAGTTCTCGAGGAAGATCGTCTTGGAGATGTCGTTGTGCAATCCCATCATGAAGTGGAAGTTCATCAAAATGGGTTCGTCCACGCCGGCTCGTCGCAAGGCAATCTTCATCTCCTTGAAGTACTCGTCGATGGACTTGGATCGTTGGATGGTGTTCTCCAATTGGCATTGAAGTTGTTCCGTGTAGGTTGGAGGCACAAACTCTCGCCGCAAAGCTCCCTTTGTCTTGGGACAACTCAAGTTGTAGATCTCCGAAGGTGCCTGAAGCCACCATGTCGACGCATAGTCGTGGAAGTTTCTTGTGGCGCACTTTACTTGATCTTCGGGAGGGACTTGATGTAGCTTGAGGTAGTCGTCCATTAGGTGCTCCCACTTGAGATACTCCTCAGGTTCTTGAGTCCCATAGAGAGGAATCGTGTGGTCGATGTCGAGGTCGTAGTAGCTTGTGGAAATCACTTACTTGAGCTTGGGGAGTTTCTCTTGAGCGTAGTCTTGAGGTGCTTGTTGGCGAAGATGTCGTATGTCCGTAGGCGAAGATGCCTTGAAGTCGCTTGGCGAAGATGCAAGGGAGATGGTGAAGTCATTGAGCGGTTGTTGGTGTTGAGCTCTTGACATTCACGTTCTTTTTGGTGATGGTGTCGATGCCGATGTGATCTTGCCGGAGATGGTAGCTCGGAGGAATGTGCTCTTGAGTGTCTTCTCGGAGATGGGGAAGAGCGCTTGTAGGACTTGACGAGGGCTTTGATCTCCTCCATTTGAGCTTGCATCTTGGCGTCATTGGAGTTGTTCATGACATCGAACTCGTCGTTGTTGTTGTAGACCGAAGATGAAATACCTTGCCTATCCATCACAAGACTCAAGCAAATATGAGTGGAGAAAGGAGAAGAACTATACCAAATGTACCTTGACCGATGTTGAAGATGGATCAAAGATCACTCAATGATGTAACAAGGAAATAGCACAATTGGTACCGATCTTGTCGATTTCTCACACCTACACAAGTAAGGTTATGGTGGAGCTTGGTGAGGATAGTGGCACAAAAATTTGATGTGAAATGTTAGCAAGAGTCAATAACGTTGAAAGAGATTCAGAAATTCGCAAGTGAAACAAGTAGACCAATAGCAATGAATGGCACACGGAAACGCAAACACGGATAGATAAATGGGGTCATGCAACCATGGAATGAGCTCAAAATGTGGAATCCACGGAAAATTATCTTGTTGCACCACTCTAGAGAGATGCTAGAACGATTGCTCAATAGACCGATACGACACTTGTGCACAACCTATAGGAGACAAAAATGCAACGACTTCTATCCCAAGTATGCCATGTATATGATGTTCCGGTGGTATGATCCAAGTTGATCGGATATGACAATCTTATATGCAATGTGGTATGATGCTATGGCACTTGCTTACAAGCTCTTTGTTCACTCTTTTGCTTAAAAGCTTATTTATTTTTTGTGTATGGCCACAATGTGAAATGCACAAACCAAGATAGCAATTGGGTATATACGGGAACAATCTTGTGACACAAGGGATGATATGATACCAATATGGTATGGTATGTATGCAATGTATGGTGTAGATCACTAATGTGCACAAGTAATGTTGCCGGCAATACTCAAATGGCTAGTCTCGATAGGCAAGTAACGCAAAATAGGCTAGGGGTTATCAATACAATGGCAAGGGAATATATAATGGAGGGATACCACGATACCAAGATGATATGGAGGTTACCGTCCTTGGCGATGATGAGTGGCGGTGTTCTTGATGTAGATACCAAGATGATGGAGACTCGTCCCTAAGTAGCCGAAACACCTTAGGAAATGGAAAAACCGTGAACTCAAAATCTCAAATGTCAAATGGCAAATGGTGGTAGTGGGATGTGGTGGTGGTGTTGCGGAAGCTCAATGGAATTGCAGAATGGCAATGATGGGTTGTGGAGTACACAATGCAGAAATGGAGGGTAAGGTGGTGGACTATACATGGTGTCGGAGTTGGAAGCACGGTCCCTAAGTAGCCGAAACACCTTAGGAGACACAACTCACAACACAAACAAAATTGGGTTAAGTTGGGATGGCGGAAGTGTATGGTGGTCAAGCCTATGCGGGAGTTATGGTGGTGGTGGTGGTTGATGAAGAAGCAATCGTCCCTAAGTAGCCTAAACACCTTAGGTGTAACACCCACAATGCGGATATATCTCCCACGTTTCGGGGCATGACTTAGAGGCATAGCCGCATGGTAGGCATGTCGCAAGAGGGGTAATCTTTATACATCCCATGTACTGAATAAGAAAGGGATACAGAGTTGGCTGACAATCGCCACTTCACACAAATACAAGTTAAACATACATCATCCAGAATACAATCAAGGTACGACTACGGAACCAAAATAAAAGAAGACAACCCCAAATGCTAGATCCCCGATCATCCCAACTGGGCTCCGCTACTGATCAACAGGAAAAGAAAACAAAAGAACAATCAAGATCATCATCAAGCTCCCACTTGAGCAGGGTTGCGTCACCTGCACTGGTATCATCGGCACCTGCAACTTTTTGGAAGTATTTGTGAGTCACGAGGACTCAACAATCTCACACCCGCGAGATCAAGACTATTTAAGCTTATGGGTAGGAAAGGGGTAGTGAGGTGGAGATGCAGCAAAGCACTAAGCATATGGTGGCTAACATACGCAAAAGAGAGCGAGAAGAGTAGCAACGAACGGTCGAGAAGCTAGAAAGATCAAGAAGTGATCCTGAAACTACTTACGTTTCAAGCATAACACAAGAACTGTGTTCACTTCCCGGACTCCGCTGGAAAGAGACCATCACGGCTACACACGAGGTTGATGCATATTAATTAAGTTAAGTGTCAAGTTCTCTACAACCGGATATTAACAAATTCCCATCTGCCCATAACCACGGGCACGACTTTCGAAAGTTCAAACCCTGTAGGGGTGTCCCAACTTAGCCCATCACAAGCTCTCACGGTCAACGAAGGATATTCCTTCTCCCGAGAATACCCGATCAGTCTCGGAATCCCGGTTACAAGACATTTCGACAATGGTAAAACAAGACCAGCAAAGCCACCCGAATGTGCCGACAAATCCCGGTAGGAGATGCACATATATCATTCTCGGGGCACACCGGATGGGCAAGACGTCGGGTTAGCATAGACCCTGCTTGCCAGGGGGGCCCGGACATCGCCCAGTTCGGACCAACACTTAGAGAAGCACTGGCCCGGGGGTTAAAATAAAGATGACCCTCGGGCTCGCGAAAACCCAAGGGAAGGTTATAGGTTGTTAGGCAAATGTAAAACCAAGGTTGGCCTTGCTGGAGGAGTTTTATTCAAAGCGAACTGTCAAGGGGTTCCCATAACACCCAACCACGTAAGGAACGCAAAATCAAGGAACATAACACCGGTATGACGGGAACTAGGGCGGCAAGAGTGGAACAAAACACCAGGCATAAGGCCGAGCCTTCCACCCTTTACCAAGTATATAGATCCATTAATTAAATGAGATATATTATGATATCCCAACATATCCATGTTCCAACATGGAACAAACTTCAACTTCTCCTGCAACTAGCAACGCTATAAGAGGGGCTGAGCAAAGCGGTAACATAGCCAAACAAAGGTTTGCTAGGTAAGGTGGGTTAGAGGCTTGACATGGCAATATGGGAGGCATGATATAGCAAGTGGTAGGTATCGCGGCATAGCAATAGAGCGAACAACTAGCAAGCAAAGATAGAAGTGATTTTGAGGGTATGGTCATCTTGCCTGAGATCCCACAAGGAAGAAGAACGAGTCCATGAAGAAGACAAACGGACGAAGTTGAACGAATCCTCACAACTCCGGAACGAAACCGAAGCTACCGAGAGAAGCAACCCGGAAAGAAGCAAGCAACATAGTAAACAACCATCACATAAGCATGGCATGATGCACAACCAAGTATGATGCATGTCCGGTTTAATGAGGCATGGCATGGCAAAATGCACAAGCAAAACTACAAGTTAAGTGGAGCTCAATATGCAACGAGTTGCATATTGACGAAACACCACAACAATTATTGAGTTCTCTCCCGTTTAGGTACTCAACAATATTAAATGTTGGTTAGAATGGCAAGAGGTGAAGCATATGAAAACTACCTATCTAGGCAAGTTTAAATGAGGCCAGAAATAACAAACAACAATTCCAGAAAATCCTCATATGCACATATTAGGTTTGGTACTGTTCTGCCCTAAACCATATTTTAGAGTTGTTAAATCACTTTAGCATGGCATATGGGAAAATTTAAAGCAAACAACATTTAAACATTTTAACCATGGATGAAAGTGGCATATCTTGAAAGTACATGAAAAACTAAGCATGTTGCATAAATGACATATTTTATTGGATGCATGGTTAATTAACTACTAGCATTTTAACAATGATGGCATTGCTATAAATATGTAAAACAAAAAGGAAACAGAAGTGGACATGGACTAGGCCAGCCACTATCAAAGACGAGGGGCCCCTGGGTGTTGAGGTGGCAGGATCATGGTTGTGGGGTGGTTTAAGTTTGGACAGAGAGGGTCCCACTGTAATAGAGACCAAAATGGTAAAAAATATTGTGCATTTCACCACTGGGTCTGCTGTTTATGCGGGAGAGGGTTGAACCACTGGGCTAGGTTCGGGGTGTTTGACACAAGGTAGGTAGTGTTCCTTTTGAACCAAAACCAAGAGGAAGCTGGCTTCCTCTTTGTTGGCAGAGAAGAAGGCAACGATGCCGGCGAGCAACGGCGGTGCAGCAGGGCTCAGGATGCGGCAGCGGGGTTGCAGAATAGGGTCACGGTGAGGCGAACGGCTGCTGCTAGCCGGTGTCGTCTGCGTGTGCGAGCGGCAGAACAATGGCTTCGAGAACGAGCTCGAGCAGGAGCTCGTCTCGGCCGCGGCAGCGAGGGCGAAGGCGCGGGCGTGCAGCATGGACGTGGGCCGCGATCTATGTGTGCTATGGGCGTGCACATGAATGGATATGTGTGGATCATTGAGCAAAGAAACTGAATGAAGTTGAGCCTAACTCGAGGCCGTCCATGGAGAACGAACTCTGGGCCGTGCGGATCGGTGAAAATGCGGACAAACAACAATGGAGAGAGTTGGGGAGGAGCGGAGATTGCGGGGTGCTCAAGCTCGAGCGTTGCTCGGCTCGGGGCCACGACATGGCGTGGTGAGGCAGGGGAGATGGGTACACGAGGCGAGGCAAGCAGCTAGGCAAGGCGCGGCGAGGCGACAAAGAGCGTGAGCGTGCATGTGGGTGATGTGGTGCAAGAAACAGGGAGACGCGGGCGTGTAGCGGGGCATGCGTGTGGGATGATGCATGTGTGTGTGAGCATCCGCGAGCAGGTTCAGGGTCAGAGAACACAAGCACAAGCCTGGGGGCTTGCTTCAATGGAAGCCATGACAACTGGAGCTGTTGCTGGCGTAGATCTACACCAAGAGAAAACAAACGACGAAGTGGAGGGCTTGAGGAGGAGCAGAGCATCACCGTGGGTTTTGGCAATGTCATGGTCCAACCAGAACGTAGTGGAGACAGCGGGGAAGTGCGCTGAATGGCGGCAGTGGACTTGGCGGGTCTTCGGGTCCCAGACGAAGAGGAAGAAGAGGCACTGCTACCTCTTGAGCATTGCGTTGGATTTCCCCGAAGAGGAAGGGATGATGCAGCAAAGTAGCGTAAGTATTACCCTCAGTTTTTGAGAACCAAGGTATCAATCCAGTAGGAGGCTACACTCGAGTCCCTCGTACCTACACAAAAACAATAGCTCAACGCAACCAACGCGCTTAGGGGTTGTCAATCCCTTCACGGTCACTTTCGAAAGTGAGATCTGATAGAGATGATAAATAATATTTTTGGTATTTTTGGTATAGAGATGCAAAGTAAATAAAGTAAAAGCAAAACAATAATAAAGTGATGGAGACTGATATGATGAGAAAGAGAACCGGGGGCCATAGGTTTCACTAGTGGCTTCTCTCAAGAGCATAAGTATTCTACGGTGGGTAAACAAATTACTGTTGAGCAATTGACAGAATTTAGCATAGTTATGAGAATATCTAGGTATGATCATGTATATAGGCATCACGTCCGAGACAAGTAGACCGAAACGATTCTGCATCTACTACTATTACTCCACTCATCGACCGCTATCCAGCATGCATCTAGAGTATTAGGTTAAAAACGGAGTAACGCCCTAAGCAAGATGACATGATGTAGAGGGATAGTTTCATGCAATATGATAAAACCCCCATCTTGTTATCCTCGATGGCAATGATACAATACGTGCCTTGCTGCCCCTTCTGTCACTAGGAAAGGACACTGCAAGATCGAACCCAAAGCTAAGCACTTCTCCCATGGCAAGAACAACCAATCTAGTAGGCCAAACCAAACTGATAATTCAAAGTGACTTGCAAAGATAACCAATCATACATAAAAGAATTCTGAGAAGATTCAAATATTATTCATAGATAGACTGGATCATAAACCCACAATTCATCGGTCTCAACAAACGCACCGCAAAAAGAAGATTACATCGAATAGATCTCCACAAGAGAGGGGGAGAACATTGTATTGAGATCCAAAAAGAGAGAAGAAGCCATCTAGCTACTAGCTATGGACCCATAGGTCTGAAGTAAACTAGTCACACTTCATCGGAGAGGCTTGGATGATGATGTAGAAGCCCTCCGTGATCGATGCCTCCTCCGGCGGAGCTCCGGAACAGGCCCCAAGATGGGATCTTGTGGATACAGAAAGTTACGGCGGTGGAATTAGGTTTTTGGCTCCGCCCCCGATCATTTGGGGGTACGTGGATATATATAGGAGGAAGAAGTACGTCGGTGGAGCTTCGAGGGGCCCATGAGGCAGGGGGCGTGCCCTAGGCGGGGGGGGGGGGGGCGCCCCCTACCCTCGTGACCACCTCGTGGCTTTCTTGACGGAGGGTCCAAGTCTCCTGGATCTTATCTGATGAGAAAAACACGTTTCCGAAGGTTTCATTCTGTTTGGACTCCGTTTGATATTCCTTTTCTTCGAAACCCTAAAACAAGGAAAAACATCTATTGGGCTGGGCCTCCGGTTAATAGGTTAGTCCCAAAAATAATATAAAAGTGGATAATAAAGCCCAATAATATCTAAAACAGTAGATAATATAGCATGGAGCAATCAAAAATTATAGATACGTTGGAGACGTATCAAGCATCCCCAAGCTTAATTCCTGCTCGTCCTCGAGTAGGTAAATGATAAAAACAGAATTTTTGATGTGGAATGCTTCCTAACATAATTATCAATGTAATTTTCTTTATTGTGGCATGAATGTTCAGATTCGAAAGATTCAAGACAAAAGTTCATATTGATATAAAAATAATAATACTTGAAGCATACTAACAAAGAAATTATGTCTTCTCAAAATATCATGGCCAAAGAAAGCTATCCCTACGAAATCATATAGTCTGGCTATGCTCTATCTTCACCACACAAAGTATTTAAATCATGCACAACCCCGATGACAAGCCAAGCAATTGTTTCATACTTTTGACATTTTCAAAACTTTTTCGATCTTCACGCAATACATGAGCATGAGCCATGGATATAGCACTATAGGTGGAATAGAATGGTGGTTGTGGAGAAGAAAAAAAGGGAGAAGATAGTCTCACATCAACTAGGCGTATCAACGGGCTATGGAGATGCCCATCAATAGATATCAATGTGAGTGAGTAGGGATTGCCATAAGTGGGTGTGCATCAACTAGGCGTATCAACTAGAGCTATAAGTATATGAAAGCTCAAAAGAAACTAAGTGGGTGTGCATCCAACTCGCTTGCTCACGGAGACCTAGGGCATTTTGAGGAAGCCCATCATTGGAATATACAAGCCAAGTTCTATAATGAAAAATTCCCACTAGTATATGAAAGTGACATAATGAGAGACTCTCTATCATGAAGATCATGGTGCTACTTTGAAGCACAAGTGTGGTAAAAGGATAGTAACATTGTCCCTTCTCTCTTTTTCTCTCATTTTTTTATTTGAGCCTTTCTCTTTTTATGGCCTCTTTTTTTTATTTTTTTCGTCCGGAGTCTCATCCCGACTTGTGGGGGAATCATAGTCTCCATCATCCTTTCCTCACCGGGACAATGCTCTAATAATGATGATCATCACACTTTTATTTACTTACAACTCATGAATTACAACTCGATTCTTAGAACAAAATATGACTCTATATGAATGCCTCCGGCGATGTACCGGGATTTGCAATGAATCAAGAGTGACATGTATGAAAGAATTATGAACGGTGGCTTTGCCAGAAATACAATGTCAACTACATGATCATGCTAGCAATATGACAATGATGGAGCATGTCATAATGAACGGAATGGTGGAAAGTTGCATGGCAATATATCTTGGAATGGCTATGGAATGCCATGATAGGTAGATATGGTGGCTGTTTTGAGGAAGGTATTTGGTGGGTGTATGATACCGGCGAAAAGTGTGCGGTATTAGAGAGGCTAGCATGGTGGAAGGAAGGAAAGTGCGTATAATCCATGGACTCAACATTAGTCGTAAATAACTCATATACTTATTGCAAAAATCTAGAAGTTATCAAAGCAAAGTATTACGCGCATGCTCCTAGGGGGATAGATTGGTAGGAAAAGACCATCGCTCGTCCCCGACCGCCACTCATAAGGAAGACAATCAATAAATAAATCATGCTCCGACTTCATCACATAACGGTTCACCATAAGTGCATGCTACGGGAATCACAAACTTTAACACAAGCATTTATCAAATTCACAACTACTCAACTAGCACGACTCCAATATCACCATCCTCATATCTCAAAACAATTATGAAATATCAATTTCTTCTTAGTATTCAACACACTCATAAGAAAGTTTTATTATTAATCTTGCATACCAAGCATATTAGGATTTTAAGAAAATTACCATGCTATTAAGATTCTCAAAATAATCTAAGTGAAGCATGAGAGATCAATAGTTTCTATAAAACAAATCCACCACCGTGCTCTAAAAGATATAAGTGAAGCACTAGAGCAAAACTATAAAGCTCAAAAGATATAAGTGAAGTACATAGAGTATTCTATCAAATTCCAAATCATGTATGACTCTCTAAAAAGGTGTGTACAGCAAGGATGATTATGGTAAACTAATAAGCAAAGACTCAAATCATAAAAGACTCTCCAAGCAAAACACATATCATGTGGTGAATAAAAATATAGCTCCAAGTAAAGTTACCGATAGAAGTAGACGAAATAGGGGATGACTTCCGGGGCATCCCCAAGCTTTGGCTTTTAGGTGTCCTTATATTATATTGGGGGTGCCATGGGCATCCCCAAGCTTAGGCTCTTGCCACTCCTTGTTCCATAATCCATCAAATCTTTACCCAAAACTTGAAAATTTCACAACACAAAACTTAAAGTAGAAGACTCGTGAGCTCCGTTAGCGAAAGAAAACAAAATACCACTTCAAGGTACTGTAATGAACTCATTATTTATTTATATGGGTGTTAAACCTACTGTATTCCAACTTCTCTATGGATTATAAACTATTTTACTACCCATAGATTCATCAAAATAAGCAAACAACACACGAAAAACAGAATCTGTCAAAAACAGAACAGTCTATAGTAATCTATAGCTAGAGCAAGATCTAGAACCCCAAAAATTCTAAAATAAATTTCTGGACGTGAGGAATTTATCTATTAAACATCTGCAAAAATAATTAATTAAATAAAACTTTCGAAATAAAAATGACAGCAGTTCTCGTGAGCGCTAAAGTTTCTGTTTTTTACAGCAAGTTCAACAAGACTTTCCCCAAGTCTTCCCAACGGTTCTACTTGGCACAAACACTAATTAAACTCAAAAAGCACAACCACAACAGAGGCTAGATAATTTGTTTATTAATAAATAGGAGCAAAAAGCAAGGAATAAAAATAAAATTGGGTTGCCTACCAACAAGCGCTATCGTTTAACGCCCCTAGCTAGGCATAACAAGCAAGAATAGATCTAGGTATTGCCATCTTTGGTAGGCAATTCTTCAATGAGGCATCTATTTCCCTTGGGAATTTATTTCTTTCTAGTTATTGTCAAACTCTTAGGCACAAGATAAAAATTCATTTGTAGCAATTGGTTCCTTAATGATAGCAAAAAGATTGGGATGAATACTTCTAGATTTAAGATCCGCAGTTTCCTTACTAGATGATTCACCCTTATTTTTAGGAACACACAAAAGCTTGGCAATTTTAGTAGAAGGACTTGGAGTATTCTTTACGGAAGAAAAAGCGGTTCCCAAGTTTGTAATGATACCCTCAAGTTTATCAATTCTAGTAGAATCTAAGTTTATCTTCTCATTAGCTATGGGTTCCTTTTCCTTAAAAATTTTCAAAGTCATTCCTACCTTAGATCCATATTGAGTAATTTGATTGTGGATGTTTCTGTCTAGATTTTCAATTAATTCAATAGTAGCAACTTTATTTTCAATAATTTCAAGTCTTTGCATAACATGCTCCAAAGTTAACATAGTTCCATTAACCAAAAGAGGTGGTGAGCCAAATAAATCTAACATAGCATTATAAGAATCAAAAGTATGGATACCCAAGAAATTTCCTCCGGTAATGGTATCAAGGATATATCTATACCAAGGATTAACACCTACATAAAAATTGCGGAGAAGAACTAAAGTAGATTGCTTCCTGGTAGATCTATTTTGAGCATTGCAAATTCTATATCAAGCATCTTTTAGATTTTCTCCCTCCCTTTGTTTAAAATTTAGAACTTCATTCTCGGGAGACAACTAAGAAGATATGAGACTAGCCATGACGACAAGCAAACAAACTAACACATGAGCAAACAAAGAGCAAACGGGCAAAAGAGGCAAATAGAGAGAGAGGGCAAATAAAACGGAAAGGGTGAAGTGGGGGAGAGGAAAACGAGAGGCAAATGGAAAATAATGTAATGCGGGAGATAGGGATTGTGATGGGTACTTGGTATGTTGACTTTTGCGCAGACTCCCTGGCAACGACGCCAGAAATTCTTCTTGCTACCTCTTGAGCACTGTGTTGGATTTCCCCGAAGAGGAAGGGATGATGCAGCAAAGTAGCGTAAGTATTTCCCTCAGTTTTTGAGAACCAAGGTATCAATCCAGTAGGAGGCTACACTTGAGTCCCTCGTACCTACACAAAAACAATAGCTCAATGCAACCAACGCGCTTAGGGGTTTTCAATACCTTGACGGTCACTTACGAAAGTGAGATCTGATAGAGATGATAAATATTATTTTTGGTATTTTTGGTATAGAGATGCAAAGTAAATAAAGTAAAAGCAAAGCAATAATAAAGTGACAGAGATTGATATGATGAGAAAGAGACCCGGGGGCCATAGGTTTCACTAGTGGCTTCTCTCAAGAGCATAAGTATTCTACGGTGGGTGAACAAATTATTGTTGAGCAATTGACAGAATTTACCATAGTTATGAGAATATCTAGGTATGATCATGTATATAGGCATCACGTCCGAGACAAGTAGACCGAAACGATTCTGCATCTACTACTATTACTCCACTCATCGACCGCTATCCAACATGCATCTAGAGTATTAAGTTAAAAACAGAGTAACGCCCTAAGCAAGATGACATGATGTAGAGGGATAGTTTCATGCAATATGATAAAAACCCCATCTTGTTATCCTCGATGGCAATGATACAATACGTGCCTTGCTGCCCCTTCTGTCACTGGGAAAGGACACCGCAAGATCGAACCCAAAGCTAAGCACTTCTCCCATGGCAAGAACAACCAATCTAGTAGGCCAAACCAAACTGATAATTCAAAGAGACTTGAAAAGATAACCAATCATACCTAAAAGAATTCAGAGAAGATTCTAATATTATTCATAGATAGACTGGATCATAAACCCACAATTCATCGGTCTCAACAAACACACCGCAAAAAGAAGATTACATCGAATAGATCTCCACAAGAGAGGGGGAGAACATTGTATTGAGATCCAAAAAGAGAGAAGAAGCCATCTAGCTACTAGCTATGGACCCGTAGGTCTGAAGTAAATTACTCACACTTCATAGGAGAGGCTTGAATGATGATGTAGAAGCCCTCCGTGATCGATGCCTCCTCCGGCGGAGCTCCGGAATAGGCCCCAAGATGGGATCTCATGGATACAGAAAGTTGCGGTGGTGGAATTAGGTTTTTGGCTCCGTCCCCGATCGTTTGGGGGTACGTGGATATATATAGGAGGAAGAAGTACGTCGGTGGAGCTTCGAGGGGCCCACAAGGTAGGGGGCGCGCCCTAGGGGGGCGCGCCCCCTACCCTCGTGATCACCTCGTGGCTTTCTTGACGGAGGGTCCAAGTCTCCTGGATCTTATCTGATGAGAAAATCACGTTTCAGAAGGTTTCATTCCGTTTGGACTCCGTTTGATATTCCTTTTCTTCGAAACCCTAAAACAGGCAAAAAAACAGCAATTTGGGCTGGGCCTCCGGTTAATAGGTTAGTCCCAAAAATAATATAAAAGTGGATAATAAAGCCCAATAATGTCTGAAAGAGTAGATAATATAGCATGGAGCAATCAAAAATTATAGATACGTTGGAGACGTATCAGGCACCGGCCTTGGCGCTCCTCGGCTAGGACTTGACGCGGGAATGGTGCAGGGACATCGAGGTGCGCATGCTGGAGAGGAGAGGGAGGCCGACGGGGTCGGAGAGACGATGTCGAGGGAGAGGTGAGGCGCTGATCGTGGCGGTGCTCGACTCCGTGAAGAAGAGGAAGCAGTGGAAGAAGACGTAGTAGAGGAAGAAGATCGCGACGCCTTTGGGTCCTTCTAGCTCTGGTCTTGCCTGAAGTCAAAGAAGACGACGTAGGAGAGTCGAATCGAAGCAAAGAAGACGACGAGGAGCCTCACAACCAACGGCGGAGCGCGCTCGGTTGTTCTTTGCTCCTCTATTTCTTGAGGAAGAAGAAGAAACAGAGGGAATGAAAATGGGTGGCGGCAGCAAGATGGGAAGAGGAAACCCTAGGGCGCGGGGCTGCTGGCTTTATAGGGGAAGCGAGCACGGCTCGGTTGGCTGCCTCGGTGGCCATGTGCGGCAAAGCGCGGTTTTACTGTGAGAGAGGAAAAGCAACGGGAGGAGGAAGAAAGGTGAAGTGGAGTGAATGACATGCAGGCCCGGGGGAAGTGAAACGGGCGGCCACGCTGGAATTTTACCAAGGGAGCTGGATAGCTGCGGCCTGCTGTTCGCTGGGCTGGAGAAGGCCCATGCGGCTGCGTTGGGTAGGTCTCTCCCTCTCTTGCAACTACTCCTTCCTTTTGATTTCTTCAACCAGAAATGAAAAGGGAAAGTACATGGAGTTTAAAGATGTCAGTGGCTAAGATGAAAAAAAATCCCTGCAATGCGGGGATTATGCTCGATTAAGTAAAATTGGTCTGGGTATTTTTTAGAGACAGGGATTTAAAACAAGTTTGAATTAGGTTCAAACTTGAGTTAAATTCTAGCCCAACCAAATCAATTCCAATTGAGCTAAAAATTGCCAGAGAGGTTGAGGGCATGGTGGAAGATTTATAGGCAAATAATGAACATTACTTGGGGGAGGAAAAGTGTCACTCGAGTAAATGGCTAAAATTTGAAAGAAGGAAGAAGGAGATGGGGTTTTCTTGGATATGGATTAACTTGAAGGCTGAAGATGCCAACAGCAAGGGTATGAAGAGAAAGAGATCACACCATAACATACACAATTAAAATGCACATGCAACAACAAGCAAGATGATCATGATGCAATGCAATAAAATGACAAGAGGCACAACAAAATCATGAAGCATACAACAAAAAAGATGATCATGTCACAAGAAGCAAAATATGGCAAAGGCATTCATCATGAACATGACAACAAACATATAGGAATGAAATGTGCAAAACAAATATGATAATGCAACAAACACAATACACACGGCAACAACTAAAATAAATGGAAGACAAACTGGAGCATCGGTCTTGGGGCGTCACAACACTCCACCACTACAAGAGGATCTTGTCCCGAGATCTAAGGATGGCACCGGAGGGAAATGGAAGAGCAAGAGAAGAGGTAAAACTAAGTTGCTTCCTTGACAAACGAGTTAAACCATAGAACCTTGCGAGGTTGAACGAATTGAAAGAAAGAATACAACAAAGATGAACAAAGTTGAAAACACTCCGTTAGAAAAGAGGAACAAGGAACATTACTAGAACCTTGTAGGTTGAAAGGCATAAGAAAAGGCTGCAATGGACAAGAAGTACATGCAAGCACTTTGGTAAAAACGAGATGTACAAGGAACGCTAAAGATCAATTACGACAACACTCCGGTTGAGAAGGGAGGCAAAACTTGATAGAATGGGAAGAACTTGAATGTAGGACACGACGCTCCGATTGAATGGATAGGCAAAGGAAAGAGCATGATCTTGGCAAGACAAAATGATGGGTCGAAGAGAGCAACATCACAATGCCTTCGGAACAAATGTAAGAAAGGAATCAAAAGAACGGAGGAGAAAACAACATCTTCTACCTCAAATGAGCTTGAAGGAGCATCTTGAGGAGAAGGGTCGAACGGAGTTGTTGGAAAACCAACAACAAAAAGTATAAGATTGTTGTGGGCTTATGGAAAACATCTCGAAATCTTGAGGTGAAATTCTTCCACTAACGAAAAACAATAGATTGGATTGATATGAGCAAGGAGACGAGAAACTTATTTCACCGGGAGGATAAATGAAGAACTTGGTTCATTTATGAGCACCAAAATAGAAAAAATCCTTAGGGAAGGCTTAAGGTGAAATATGACACAAGATAACTCCAACAAAGAGATTAATGGATTTAAAATACCTCATTCTTGATAACTTGTGAATCATGAAACACGAAGGGAAATTATCAACAATGACATAACACCACCTCAAAAGATGAGATATGAAAGAATTACACTTCGGAATGCAGGATGAAGAATGCTTGAACTCCTCAAAACAAGACATGTGTTGAGCACCATGTTTATTCGAGAGTAAATCCTAGCGGATCATAGCTTCGAGAGAAAACTTGAAGAACAACTAAATAATGAAAGGAATCCTTGACGAACCACCATGTAGAGCCTCCATGAAGAACTCCGGTAATAAAAGGATGATAAAAAGAAAGAGAAGTTGAAAACACAAGGTGATTCCTTGCAATGATTTAGATGAATCTTCATGGTGAAATAATTGAGAGATCTTGGAACTCTGGGAAAGAAAGATGAAACAATTGAAACCTAGAATTTTGTTGAACCTCCGGAATAAGGAATTGAATTTACTCGATGAAACAAGAATAAGAATTAAATTATGCTCATTCTTCACCAATTAAATTGATGACAAGCAATGGATTTGGCATACCACTTATTATCATAGAACGGATTAAGATAGATAGATATGGCGCAAACTTGAGAAGGTCTTCGACGAACCACCGGAAGGATTGAAACAACAAATAAAGTTATATGATATACAAAGGAAGAAGAATCTCGGAAGAACCACTGTAGGAATTGAAAAAGAACGAAGATAAGATAAAAAAACACCAGGAAGAATTAGCAAATGAATGAAGATGCTTGAGAGAATTTACATACTAGCGAACGAAGAGATCATGAACTGATTAGAGGATGTTTGAGTGATGCAGCGGTAAGATTTGGAGAACGAGAGCAAAAAGCTGGAATGAATAAACCCGAAATGACGGCCTTCGGAGAATCAAACTGAAAAGACTCCTAAAATGCTCCGGATGGATGAAAAGAATTCTCACAATCGCAAACAATTATGAGAGGATGGCATCAAGCTAGAACCACGAGTCTTGAGAGAATGGATAAGATTTGGAGGAAACTCTACTTCAGTCTTCAAATGCAGAGAATGACGATAAGGAACACCACCATGAATTGTTGAGACACTTCAGAATGATTAAAAGAGGAGAGGCTGAGCCAAGATGAAAATAATTTGAAAGCGATATTGGAGAAGGCAATTGGCTGATGATAATTCATTCTTACGTCAAGCTTTGAAATGAATTTGAGAATAGCTCCGGAAAAGAGGAATCAGGTAAGATCCTGGGAAAAGACCTGTGGGTTAGGGCCCAACCAAAAGAAACACCTTCGAACGATTACTTGAAAGGGAGAATGCACCGGTTGATTTAAATGGCTTGAATGAGATAACATCCTCGAAAGATCTTGAACGAATACAGAGTGGAAACATGAATCTTTGAGATATCTTCAGCACTCCAGAACAGTTGAATAGCGAGAAGTGGATGATAAAGAGGTGCAACGGCATGAGAAAATGTTTGAAACGAGGAAAAAATATGATCGACAAAGCTTGAATTTAATCCACCGGAGAAGAAAATAAAACGAAGAATGATGAACTTGAAGCTCCGCTAGTATCTTACTGAGAGTCACCGGATAAGAACATTGACAGAAAAGAATGGAGAGACTTCCCATTAGTAAAAGGGTACTTGATTGAGAAATATGAGTCCTTGAAGAGAAATAAGGGGCGGGAGGGCAGGAAAACAAAGACAACTTGGGATGAACGAAACAAACACCGATGATAAGAACTGATAATTGATCTTGCGAATGTTGAAATGATCGGATCCACTTGAAGAGAAACACGCCGGTTGAAAAGGATCGACATGACAATCTTGATTATCATGAAGGATTAGTATTCACATAGGAGTATGATAACACCGCTTAGGAAAGGTATGGAATCAACACTTGAAATTGAAGCAACTCGAATACCACAACTCAAAACATAACAAAGGATTGCTTGCAGAATAAGCCCGAAACAAACATATGATAGATCCCACTTAGAAATATATTCTAGGAGCTACTTGAATTCCCACTTATAATCTCCCGAAACTTTCTGGTTATGCAATCAGGTGTTGGGGATACAGGGGAAGCATAATATCTCACCCAAACTAACAAATCCTACATCCATCTGTATACATCCTTCAACACATAACCAAGAAACCTTTGGAAATCATTTACCTCAACCTTCAAAAAGCAACCGTTATAAGAGTTATGGCAATACTCCTGAACTCCCGTCCCAGTACTGGGTGGCGTCGAGGTTATCTCACCAACAACTACATAAAAGATATTTTTGACATCAGTGAAACTTAGGTATTCCAGAACTGCAATGATAAAATTGTGATGACAACACCTCGGAGCTGAACTCCCCGAGACACTGCCACAACCCCTAAATGTCAGGAGGCACCAAGAACAATGTTCTCGTCAGAAAGCCATTGGAACGATTCCAAGATACCCGCGTGATCCTAAAAAAATTCATGAAATTTGAGGAGAGAAAAGTCAAAACTTCTATGTCAGGAGGCCTCACCAGAGTAACGAAGGGACTGAGGAGTAAAAAAAATCCTACTCTCCGATATATATAATCCTAAGACTCAAAACATTTTGTTCTAGACTCTACAACGTCAACGATTCGATCAAGCAGGGGGCTCCTAAGTCGGGGAAGGCTCTGATTACCAACTTGTAACACCCACAATGCGGCTATATCTCCCATGTGTCGAGGCACGACTTAGAGGCATAGCCGCATGGTAGGCATGTCGCAAGAGGGGTAATCTTTACACATAACATGTACAGAATAAGAAAGGGACAAAGTTGGCTAACAATCGCCACTTCACACAAATACAAGTTAAACATACATCATCCAGAATACAATCAAGGTCTGACTACGGAACCAAAATAAAAGAAGACAACCCCAAATGCTAGATCCCCGATCGTCCCAACTGGGCTCCGCTACTGATCAACGGGAAAAGAAAACAAAACAATAATCAAGATCTTCATCGAGCTCCCACTTGAGCTGGGTTGCATCATTTGCACTGGTATTATCGGCACCTGCAACTATTTGGAAGTATATGTGAGTCACAAGGACTCAGAAATCTCACACCCGTGAGATCAAGACTATTTAAGCTTATGGGTAGGAAAGGGGTAGTGAGGTGGAGCTGCAGCAAAGCACTAAGCATATATGGTGGCTAACATACGCAAAAGAGAGCGAGAAGAGAAGCAACGCACGATCAAGAAGCTAGAAAGATCAAGAAGTGATCCTGAAACTACTTACATTTCAAGCATAACACAAGAACCGTGTTCACTTCCCGGACTCCGCCGGAAAGAGACCACGGCTACACACGCGGTTGATGCATATTAATTAAGTTAAGTGTCAAGTTCTCTACAACCGGATATTAACAAATTCCCATCTGCCCATAACTGCGGGCACGGCTTTCGAAAGTTCAAACCCTGCAGGGGTGTCCCAACTTAGCCCATCACAAGCTCTCATGGTCAACGAAGGATATTCCTTCTCCCGAGAAGACCCGATCAGTCTTGGAATCCCGGTTACAAGACATTTCAACAATGGTAAAACAAGACAAGCAAAGCCGCCCGAATGTGCCAATAAATCCTGATAGGAGCTGCACATATCTCGTTCGCAGGGCACACCGGATGGGCTAGACATCGGGTTGGCATAGACCCAGTTCGGACCAACACTTAGAGAAGCACTGGCCCCAAGGGGGGGGGTTAAAATAAAGATGACCCTCGGGCTCGCGAAAACCCAAGGGAAGGTTATAGGTTGTTAGGCAAATGTAAAACCAAGGTTGGGCCTTGCTGGAGGAGTTTTATTCAAAGCAAACTATCAAGGGGTTCCCATAACACCCAACCGTGTAAGGGATGTAAAATCAAGGAACATAACATCCGTATGACGGAAACTAGGGCGGCAAGAGTGGAACAAAACACCAGGCTTAAGGCCGAGCCTTCCACCCTTTACCAAGTATATAGATGCATTAATTAAATGAGATATATTGTGATATCCCAACATATCCATGTTCCAACATGGAACAAACTTCAACTTCACCTGCAACTAGCAACGCTATAAGAGGGGCTGACCAAAGCGGTAACATAACCAAACAATGGTTTGCTAGGTAAGGTGGGTTAGAGGCTTGACATGGCAATATGGGAGGCATGATATAGCAAGTGGTAGGTATCGCGGCATAGCAATAGAGCGAACAACTAGCAAGCAAAGATAGAAGTGATTTCGAGGGTATGGTCATCTTGCCTGAGATCCCGCAAGGAAGAAGAACGAGTCCATGAAGAAGACAAATGGACGAAGTCAAACAAATCCTCACAACTCCGGAACGAAACCAAAGAAACGAGAGAAGCAACCCGGAAAGAAGCAAGCAACAAAGTAAACAACCATCACATAAGCATGGCATGATGCACAACCAAGTATGATGCATGTCCGGTCTAATGAGGCATGGCATGGCAAAATGCACAAGCAAAACTACAAGTTAAGTGGAGCTCAATATGCAACGAGTTGCATATTGACGAAACACCACAACAATTATTTAGTTATCTCCCGTTCAGGTACTCAACAATATTAAATGTTGGTTAGCATGGCAAGAGGTGAAGCATATGAAAACTACCTATCTAGGCAAGTTTAAATGAGGCCGGAAATAACAAACAACAATTCCGGAAAATCCTCATATGCATATATTAGGTTTGGTACTGTTCTTCCCTAAACCATATTTTAGAGTTGTTAAACATGCAACGTATAGTCACCATGTTAAACTATGCATTTTTCTACCCCATTTACATATAAAGTTTATTAAATTTGGAGCTACGGTTATTAAGTTAGGAATTAAATCATTTTAGCATGGCATATGGGCAAATTTAAAGCAAACAACATTTAAATATTTTAAACATGGATGAAAGTGGCATATCTTGAAAGTACATGAAAACCTAAGCATGTTGCATAAATGACATATTTATTTGGATGCACGGTTAATTAATTACTAGTATTTTAACAATGATGGCATTCCTGTAAATATGTAAAACAAAAAGGAAACAGAAGTGGACACAGACTAGGCCAGCCACTGTCAAAGACGTGGGGGCCACCCGGGTGCTGAGGTGGCAGGGGCATGGTTGTGGGGTGGTGTAAGTTTGGACAGAGAGGGTCCCACTGTCATAGAGACCAAAATGGTAAAAAATATTGGGCATTTCACCAATCGCCCGATGGGGTTTCGAACCTGGGTCTGCTGTTTATGCGAGAGAGGGTTGAACCACTGGGCTAGGGTTGGGGTGTTTGACACAAGGTAGGCAGTATTCCTTTTGAACCAGAACCAAGCGGAAGCTGGCTTCCTCTTCTTTGGCAGAGAAGAATGCGACGACGCCGGCGAGCAACGGTGGCGCGGCAGGGCTCAGGATGCGGCAGTGGGGTTGCGGAATAGGGGCACGGTGAGGCGAACGGCTTCTGCTAGCCGGTGTCATGTGCGTGCGCGAGCGGCGGAACAATGGCTTCGAGAACGAGCTCGAGCAGGAGCTCGTCTCGGCCGCGGCAGCGAGGGCGAAGGCGCGGGCGTGCAGCACAGACGTGGGCCGCGATCTGCGTGTGCTGTGGGCGTGCACATGAATGGATATGTGTGGATCATCGAGCAGAGAAACTAAATGAAGGTGAGCCGAACTCGAGGCCGTCCATGGAGGACGAACTCGGGGCCGTGCGGATCGGTGGAAACGCGGACAAACGACAACGGAGAGAGTTGGGGAGGAGCGGAGATTGCGGGGCGCTCAAGCTCGATGTCTAGGGGTGTATGTCCAGAACTGTGCAGGTCTGGTGCTCCAGGAGCCGGATGTCCGGGCCGAAAATTCCAGATCGGCATTTGGACTTCACAACTCGATTTGGGGCGGAAATAGATGATTTTAGGGAAAAAATTGGAGAGATTTTGTGGATGGAAAGTGGGGAAACTTGGGGATATGCTAGATCCACTTGAAACCAAGCAAATCCATGGATCAAATCCAACAAAACTTCATCAAACGAACAAATCACGAAAAAAATTGGGGCCTATTTTTGGTGGGGATTTTCAAAATTGGGGAAGAACACAACAAAATTAGCTAGAAAACAAAAGGGGAGGCTCCGAAACCGTGATCAACGTGGCTCTAGATACCAAGATGATGTAGGGTGGAACCCTAATCGACCGATCTTTCACGAAAGGAGCGGATCCCGCGATGAACACGAAGAACACGAGGGGGAAAATAAGGGGAATCATGAGGGGAAACACGAGAGAAACACTAAAACGAACAAGAATGATCACACATGTGCTAGATTCTCGAAACACAAAGAGATACACAATCCAAATCCAACAAGGGACGATACAAAGGGTAGCCGGTTCTTCTCTGTGAGGTGGTCTTGAATCCACAAGGGGATCTTCCCGTAAAGGGGTCTTGAATCCTAGGTGGATCTTCTCCGTAGAGGGGCCGCGGTCTCTCTTGTGGAGTAGATCCGATGTGGATGAGCAATGCTCTATCTCTCAATATGAGCTAAACCAATGCTAACACTGACTAAAAGGAGGTGGGGGAGTATATATAGTCTAAGCCACCAAGGGGTAAGTGGGAAAGAGGGATACATGGGCCTCGGGCCCTGTCCATGCGCGCAGGCAGGCGCCGGATGTCCGGGCTAGGGCCCGGATATCCAGCCGTTCGCGGGGCACCGGATGTCCGGGGCACTTGCCGGATATCTGGCCTAGTGGTGGCCGAAACTGTTGCTCTCTGGATAGCTGTTGTCCGGATTTCCGGGGGCGATCCCGGATGTCCGGCCTGTTGACAGGCGCCGGATGTCCGGGGGTCGGACGGATGTCCAGCTGCTGAAGCTCTTCGGTGCAAACGTCGGATGTCCAGCCTCTGGCCCGGATGTCCGACCACTGTAGCTTCCAGCAGCTCCGTTTCTTTCGTCTCCGCTTCCAGGCTTCCCTCGCGGATGGTGTAGTTGTTCCTTCGCGCTTGCACTCCTCCTCGTCGTCCATAGTGTTCTGACAATACCTATGCATGCACACGAGATGGGTGTCAAGTAGTATACCATCCTTGAAGGGGTCAAGTGAGCACGTCTAAAGGAGATGATTCACCTTTGGGTATGTCAAGTAGATGTCGCACGTGTCACTCGCCAAACGGACTCTTGACATTGTGATGTCCATAGGATGCTCTGCATCACCTTGTCTCAAACTGGACAGATTTTTTTACCACGACATATATGTGCCATGTCATGAAACCATGCCAAGTTTCATGTTATTTGGGTGAGTTTTTGATTTACTGGGATTTAAAAGCCGAGATTCTCAATGTTTCAGGACGACGAGAAGTTTGTAATTCATTCACATTCCTTAAATCAGACATAACATGCACCCAATGACACATGTACGATTTCCCACCCATTTTGCTTCACTAGAGCATGTGCTTGTAGTTCAAATTTGAATTATGCTGTCACATCCTAGTTAGCCATGCATTAGAGTGTTGCATCATGTCTACTTTTTCATCAGAAACTTGAAATGGGGATGACAGAACCCCCAGTCCCCTTTGAAACCAACTAAGGTTTACTAAAAAACTTTTCAATGAACCTGAAATGCCCTTCTAAAATGCCCATCATTTTTGTCTTGGTTCAGAACCTCTGCCAAAAGTGGTGCACATTTTCCTAGGCCATCTTAGGGTTTTTGAATTAAATCATAAATATTTGAATTTGGGCATTTAAAATTATATAAAATATTTAAATGCTCAAATATCTCCAAACTAAAATGTTTCATGTTGGAAATAATCCAACTATGGACCAGGAGTAATTTGGTGATTTTAGGAGTTGCCTAAGTATTTTATTTAATTCAACAAAGTTGCAGAAGTATTAAAAAAACAGAAACAGAAAGAAAAAGGGAAAACTTACCTGGCGCCACCACAGGCCCACCAGCCAGCCCACCTGGCCGGCCCAGCCCGGCCACCGCTCCAGCGAGCTGCTTGGCTTGCCAGGCAGGCAGCCAAGGTGCTCGGCGGCGGCACCGCAGCTCGCCACGCAGCTGCACGCCGCCCTGCCTCCCCCTCTCGCCGCCCTGATGGCCTGGACGAGCTCCACGTCGCGCCCCGACCCTCCTGGACACCTCCATTCGCCCCCAGTTCCTCTCCCTCGCGCTCCCACGCCATGGCCGACGCCACCGTCGCCGCACCGCCGCCGTAGCCGTGCTCCCCGTCGTCTCCACGCCGCGCCACCGTGTCCAGAAGCTCCGCCGTCCTCTACTTCTTCGAGCTAGCCGAGCCCCGAGCGCTCGCGTGCCCCGAAGCCGCCGCACCAACCTCGCCCGAACCGCCATCGCCGGAGATCCCCTTCGCCGTCGCCGCCGCAGCAGCTCGTCCCCGACCACGCCGTCCTTTCCATCAAGACCGCAGTGAGCTGGGCTAACTTCCCCTTCCTCTCTTTCTCTCTCTCGTGCACCACAGCGAGCACACTAAGCTCACCCGCACGCGCCGTCGCGGACCTCTTCGCCGACGTGCTCCCGGCCATCCTCCGGCCACCTCGCCTTGTCCATCGCACTCACCACGCCGCGTTGGGGCTAACCATGCACTCCCCGCACCTCACCGCACACTCTAGCCACGAGTTCGTCTTCAACCGAACTCCGGCGGCCGCCAAAGTCGCCGCCGGCGCCAACTCCGGCCACCCCGAGCCCAACCACCACCACCAATAGTCGCGGCTCAACCTCAGCAACACGTAGATGCCTTCCGCCGTCCATTTGGTTGCCGGAATGGCAAAAAGCACTTTCGCCGCCGCGTCGGGCTCGCCGGCGGCTAGACGCCGGCGTGTTTGACTCTGACTTTGACCACGGGTGGGCCCCGGTTGACCCCCTGGGTCTATGACATGTGGGGCCCCCTCTGTTAATTAATCCAGTTAGTTTAAATCTAATTTAGTTAAACTAATTGAATACTGACATGCGGGACCCACTGGTCAGTTTGACCTGGACCAGCCCGTTGACCACTGACGTCATCATGACGTAGTGCTGACGCAGTAATTTAATTACTGGAATTATTTTTACACAGGAAATTCCAGAATATTATTTAAACTTCAAAAATTCATAACTTTTATTCTGTAACTCCAAATTAGACAAATTATATATGAAAAATGATCAGAAAAATCCAATCTATCCATCTGTACTATTTTCATGCATGTTTAAACAAGCTAACCTGCTGTTTATCACAGAACAAGATAAAACACCTTAAATGGCAACTTATGAGTTTGAACTTTGAATCAATGGTTCAAATTAGTTCAAACCCATCTGTTCTTAGTTGCATTAGCCCAATACACTCATTTTGCCATGTCTCATGCATGCATCATATTGTTGCATACTGTTTGGTAATGTTTGTGTATCGGTGCTCTCTGCGGCAGGTTCTGCCCCCGAGGAGTACCGTGATAACCCCGACGAAGAGCAATACCAGTGCACCGACCCGTCAGGCAAGCAACCAACCATTTGATCATATCGATACAATCCCATGTTCTCGCTCCTGCTCTCTTTTACTGCATTAAGACAACGCGTTTCAAACTGCTGTGTGCTACGGTAGTTGAACCCATTTCCTCTGCATGACCTGTCATTGCCACAGTAACTAGATGAAACCCACTAGCATGTGTAGGAGTTGTTTGAGCCATATGTATGTGTTGTTCCTACCTTGCTATGCCTGCTATGCTTAGAGTCGTGTCAGGTCTGGTTCATCTGGGTGATGGGCTAGAGTGAAATGTTTATGTCGGTAATGAGAGTGGTGTGGTGAACACGATTTGGTAAAGGTATCGATGAGAGGCCATGTAGGAGTACATGGTGGGTTGTTTCATTGAAGCCGACCTTAAGCACTGAGATCTGTATGTGTGATTTAAGAATCAGCTACTACCATGCATTGGGCCCGAAACCAATGGACCCTCTCGGCTTCTTATTCACCCTAGTTCTCCGTCCAGGAGTTGCAAGTAGTTTCTGGTGTTTGTAGCCTACTGGAGGCCGTGGACAGCGCTGACCGTAGGGGTGGGCTGTGATGCGGTAGGTACGTGGCACGGTGTACCGAATACCCGTTAGGTATCTCGGGAACCCTGTTCACATCGTTCGGGGCCGTATGGGAAACCTCGGCCGGACTCCCTGCGGATGGAACCTGGATAGGCGATAAACCTGGACTGGAGGCTTAGGTGATTAGGTAGGTCGTGGCCGACACCCACGTTGGGCTTCCGCTTGAAGGTTGCCGAGTACATGTCGTGTAAACGACGGTAAGTGGTGAGAGCGTGTATGAAGGAGTACACCCCTGCAGGGTTAACATGATCTATTCGAATAGCCGCGTCCGCGGTAAAGGACTACTTGGTTGCCTATACAGTTCATAGACAAGTAAATGGAAACTGTTAAAAGCCTCAAGATAAGTGTGAGTGCCGAGGATGGCTCTTCCGTAGGAAGACGGAGGTGGATCCTCGGTAGTGTATTGAAGTGGTGAGTAGTGGACTCGTGTGCGAAAAACCATTTCAAGTTGAAGTATCGTAGGATAGTCTAGCCAAGAGTCAAAGCTGGCTTGCTGCAATAACTCCACCAACCCTTCTTGATAATATGCATGTATGTAGGATCTGATGTAAGTCTTGCTGAGTACCTTTGTACTCATGTTGCTATAATTTACATTTTTACAGAAGACGCTGCAACCCCTTCTGATGGGTTCTATGTAGACGTTGACATCAACGAGTAGGCTAAAGGCCCAGGTGGTGACCCTGAGCTTGTGAAGGACCACGTAGTATAGCTAGGCTTTCCAAGCCTCTTTTATTTTACTAGTTGTCTGTACTCAGACAATGTACTTCCGCTGCTGGTTTGTATGACTGTATGACTTGTATGTTGGGTCGTGAGACCCGTACCTTTGTGTATGTTATGTATGGCTCCCTGAGCCTTAAATAAAGTACTTGTGTCGTAGAGTCATGTTGTGATGCTTCGTTGTATTTGCACATATCGAGCATATTGTGTGTATGATTGAAATGCTTGGTATGTGTGGGATCTGACTATCTAGTTGTTTATCTTTAGTAGCCTCTCTTACCGGGAAATGTCTCCTAGTGTTACCGCTGAGCCATGGTAGCTTGCTACTGCTCTGGAACACTTAGGCTGGCCGGCATGTGTCCTTCTTCGTTCCTGTGTCTGTCCCTTCGGGGAAATGTCACGCTTTGAGTACCGGAGTCCTGTTAGCCCGCTACAGCCCGGTTTACCGGAGTCCTGCTAGCCCAGTGCTACAGCCCGGACCCATTTGCTGATGACCGACACGTTCGAAGCTGGGTCATGGATGCCTGTCCCTGTAAGTCTGTGCCACTTTGGGTTTACGACTAGTCATGTCAGCCCGGGCTCCTTATCATATGGATGCTAGCGACACTATCATATACGTGAGCCAAAAGGCGCAAACGGTCCCGGGCAAAGGTAAGGCGACACCCGTGGGGATACCGTGCGTGAGGCCGCAAAGTGATATGAGGTGTTACCGGCTAGATCGATGTGACATCGAGTCGGGGTCCTGACAGCGTTGGCATCAGAGCCGGACTGCCTGTAGGTTCTCCAAGCCAAACTGGTCGATGTTGAGTCTAGAAATTCTTTAGTTATATGTAGGGGAATTGTTTGTGGGTTGGAACGTAAGGCTCTTTTTACTCCTTTATCTTATGACATTCTGATCTGAGTCAGTCCATTCTTCCACCGGGGGTTAAGGAATTAGGATCTATACTCTCTATCAGGATCACGTGTTACTAATCAGTAGTACCTTATAAGTTTGATGGATACAAGCCTAGTTCAGTTCTACTACCACATTATGTTGTTAGAATGGATTCAGAACTTTGATATGATGATGTTGAGTGTGTACGAAATCCTTTGTCAAATGTCTCAAATCCTTCTTGAGCATTTACAGCTGTTATGCTGCCGAAATTTTGCTAGAAATTCTAATGCCTTTGCATTATGATTGTGCTTTCAGATGGCCACTCGCGACCTCAATCAAGTGGTTCGCCTGACTCGATGCCTAGATGTACCCGGCCATACCGCCAAGTTGGTCAGGGTAATGACTGAGGCTGGATACCGTTGGTATCCTGAGTACACGGTCGAGGAGCAATTTCGGGACTTCAATCAAAGCCAGTATCTCTGCACTGTCAGGATATTTCCATCTTATCCTGGATCCACCGAGCCCCTTCACTGCTCCTATGGACTCGGGGTTACTATTGAGATGGCTGTGCAGGACGCCGCCTACTCTATGATGACCATTATGCGAGTCAGATCTGGGCTATTTCGGGACTCTGATTTCCGGTATATGCCAGGATCACTTCCGGGAGCACAAGGGTATCTCCAGGCTATCTATGCTGACCCCACCCAGGAGGATTCACGGACTCGCACCACTGCTGAGATGCTCGAGGATAAGGACCGTGAAAATCGGGCCTTGAGGTTAGAGCTCTTCAATACCCGTGCTGACCACTGGGCTACTTTGACTCGGTTTGCACCGGCGGTGCAAGCTGGATATTCAGATATGCGCGATCTCTATCCTGTGAGATCTGCTCTGCCAGACGTGATGGGTTGGCGTGATGTAGGAGGCATCACCCCACCTCGCGGTCCCCGCAGGCCACCGTCTGTTGGTCCAAGACCTCATCCTAGCCCCTATGGTCCACAAGCTCCGCGAGATCGTCTGTTTCCGGATGATCATGTTGAGCTTCCAGGCTATGGAGGTGACTTCTACGAGGACTACTACGGATCGGTCTGAGTTAGTGGTAGTATCACTAGTTCGCACTAGCTGTGTCGTCTATCGTCCCGCGTGACTCGTGGGATATGACCTAGTTTGTACTCTTTCCGGAGGTGTAGAAAAATAATGTATAGGAGCTTGGGATGCCTCCGATGAGATGTAATCCTCTTTTCACCGTAATAGTACTTTGTTTGGTCTTGTACTAAACCCTGTATGGTGTGTATGACGATGGAATAAAAGAAGCAGTTTCTGTATCTACCATGTCATACGGATGATCATCTTGCATTCCGAGTTATTCCTTACATTTTGTATCCTATGTTGGAATTTTATCATCCTGACTAAATCATTGTCTTGTTTACCTAGGATGGTCAACACGCGCGCTAACCCTGCTTCTCAAGAGCAGGCCGAAGGCAGTGAAGTCAGGGATGCAAATCTGCCTCATCCCCCTTCACTAGCCGAGGTTATGATGGAAGCTGAGAGAAACAAGCGGGAGACCAACCGTTTGTTGGAGCGTATTGAACAGAATACAGCACACCATCAGAGGACCAACGTGGTGTCACTCAGTGATTTTATCAAATTGCATCCACCCACGTTCCACCACTCCGTCGAGCCTCTCGACGCTGATGACTGGCTTCGCAGTATCGCTCACAAACTGCGTTCCGCGCTGGTAGCGGAGGCTGACAAGGTCACCTTTGCTGCATATCATCTTGAAGGCCCCGCCAGTCTATGGTGGGAGAATTATGGAGCTATGCGCCCGGCGGGCCATGTCACTACTTGGGCTGAGTTCAGTGAGGCTTTCCGTGAACATCACATTCCGGAGGGTCTCATGGACCGTAAACGTGAAGAATTTTGCAGTTTCACCCAAGGCCGACTTTCTGTGGATGCTTACAGCAGGGAGTTTGGTAATCTCGCACGATATGCAACTGAGGAAGTGTCTACTGATGCCAAGAAGCAAGCAAGGTTCCGTAAGGGACTTAGTCCTGAGCTTCGCCGCGACCTCCGTCTGCATGAGTGCACATCTTTTCAGAAACTTGTCAACAAAGCCATCAGTGCTGAAACTGGTCAGACTGACTATGACGCAACACGCAAGCATGGCCGTGACATGGGTTCCTCATCCGGTGCTGGTCCTCAGAAGCGCCGCGTGTGGGTACCCAACACCGCCCTGCCACCCAGGTTCACACCGAGGCCATCTTTCCAGGCGCCTCGCCCTGTTCAACAGTCTGCTCCAGCCAAGCCCTATGGGGGTCCAACTAACAATGCTCCTCCACGTACCAGTTCCGTGACTTGTTTCAAATGTGGGGAATCTGGCCACTATATGCGTGAGTGTCCCCAGACCAACCCCAACCAGTCTGCTAAAGCTGTTGGCCGTGGCAAGCCGATAGGGAAAGTGTTCCACGCCAAGCCGGTCACCGCTTCACGTGGCCATGTCAACTGTATCTCTGCCGAAGAAGCTCAAGAGGATCCCAACGTCGTTCTCGGTACGCTTCTTGTTAATTGCCACCCGGCATCTGTTCTTTTCGATACAGGAGCCTCTCATTCTTTTATATCTGAAAACTATGCTCGCTTGCATAACGTCGCATTCGGTGATATGCCAACCTCTATGGTAATTCAAACTCCGGGATCCAAATGGCAAACTTCTAGAGTAAGCCATGGAAATGAAATCCAAGTCGACAGACTTGTTTTCCTCGCGTCTTTGATAGCCCTTAAATCTTCAGATATTAATATCATTTTGGGTATGGACTGGATGTCAGCTCATCAAGCCAAAATTGATTGCTTCTCTAGGACTGTTCAACTCACCCATCCTTCGGGGAAGATAGTCAATGTCTTGACCCGAATAGCCAAGCGACAATTATATTCTCTTAACGCCAGCCCTTTGCCAGACCTTGAGGACGTGCCGGTAGTCCGTGACTTCCCGGATGTCTTCCCAGAGGAATTGCCAGGTGTTCCACCTGACAGGGATGTTGAGTTCGTAATAGACCTCATCCCCGGAACCGTTCCGATTGCTAGAAGACCTTATAAGATGGCACCCCTAGAACTAGCCGAGCTTAAGAAACAACTCGATGAGTCCTTGAAAAAGGGTTTCATCCGACCTAGCTCATCTCCGTGGGCTTGCCCCGTCCTCTTCGTCAAGAAGAAGGATGGTACGGACCGGATGGTTGTAGATTACCGACCTGTCAATTTGGTCACAATCAAGAACAAATATCCGCTTCCCAGGATCAACGACCTGTATGATCAGCTCGCTGGATCCTCAGTCTTCTCCAAGATGGATTTGAGGTTGGGCTACCATCAAATCAAAATCAGAAACGGGGACATTCCTAAAACGGCCTTTGTTACTCGTTATGGCCAATACGAGTACACCGTCATGTCCTTCGGTTTAACCAACGCTCCAGCCACCTTTTCTCGGTTAATGAACTCAATCTTCATGGAGTATTTGGATAAATTCGTCGTGGTTTACCTCGATGATATACTCATCTACTCCAAGAACGAGGAAGAACATGCCGAACATCTAAGGCTAGTGTTGAAGAAACTTCGAGAGCATCGCCTTTATGCCAAATTTTCTAAATGTGAATTTTGGTTGTCAGAAGTGACCTATCTGGGTCATGTAATATCTGGTAAAGGTATTGCTGTTAACCCTGAGCGAGTTCAAGCCGTCCTTAATTGGACTCCACCTGAATCGGTCAAGCAAGTTCGGAGTTTTCTGGGCTTAGCGAGCTATTGTCGTCGCTTTGTCGAGAACTTCTCCAAGGTTGCCAAACCTCTAACCGAACTCCTCAAGAAAGATAAGAAGTTCGAATGGACTCCACAATGTGAGCACAGCTTTCAGGAACTGAAAAGACGCCTGACCTCTGCTCCCGTACTGGTACCGCCAGACTTCTCCAAGGACTTTGTTATCTACTGCGACGCCTCGCGACAAGGACTAGGTTGCATTCTCATGCAAGATCGACACGTAATTGCTTACGCTTCACGGCAATTGCACCCACATGAGGAGAATTATCCTACTCATGATCTAGAGCTTGCAGCCGTAGTCTATGCACTTAAGACCTGGCGACATTACCTCCTCGGTAATCGTTGCGAAATATTCACTGATCACCAAAGTCTGAAGTACATTTTCACCCAACCGGATCTGAATCTCAGGCAAAGACGTTGGGTTGAATTGATCACAGACTTCGACTTAGGAATAACCTACACCCCAGGGAAAGCCAACGTCATGGCTGATGCGCTAAGTCGTAAATCTTATTGTAACAATCTGATGTTACAACAAAGTCAACCGCTTCTCCATGAGGAATTTCGGAAGCTTAACCTTCACATTGTTCCTCAAGGTTTTCTTTCCACCTTGGTGGCAAAACCTACCCTTACGGATCAGATTATCAAAGCACAGAAGGTAGATCCGGGAATCTCCCGCATCAAGAGAAACATTCAGAAAGGAATTGCGAATTGCTTCTCCATTAATGATCAAGGGGTCGTATACTTCGGGAATCGACTAGTGGTTCCCAAAGTGCGCAACCTGAGGCGTTTGATCCTTAAGGAAGCTCATGAATCTCCTCTCACCATTCATCCCGGTAGTACTAAGATGTATCAGGACCTACGCCAGAGATTCTGGTGGACTAGGATGAAGAGAGAAATTGCTCAGTTTATTGCAAATTGCGACGTCTGTCGTCGTGTAAAAGCAGAGCATCAACGGCCTGCTGGCACCCTTCAACCCTTAGCTATTCCTGAATGGAAATGGGATAAAATTGGTATGGATTTCATTACCGGTTTTCCCAGGACCAAGAGAGGGAATAATGCTATTTTCGTCGTGGTCGATCGTCTTTCCAAAGTAGCCCATTTCTTACCTGTTCGTGAGAGTATAACCGCTAGCCAGCTGGCAGACTTATACATCTCCCGAATAGTGTCCCTCCATGGTGTTCCTTTGGAAATTAACTCGGATCGAGGAAGTCTTTTCACCTCTCGATTTTGGGAAAGTTTCCAAAATGCTATGGGAACCCGTCTCTCCTTTAGCACCGCCTTCCACCCTCAGTCGAGTGGTCAAGTGGAACGCGTCAACCAGATTCTAGAAGACATGCTTCGAGCCTCTGTTATCTCATTCGGAATGGACTGGGAGAAGTGCCTTCCATTTGCCGAATTCGCTTACAACAACAGCTATCAATCTAGCTTGGGTAAAGCCCCTTTTGAAGTTCTCTATGGACGACGGTGTCGAACACCCCTTAACTGGTCAGAGACCGGGGAAAGACAATTCTTTGGCCCGGATATGATTCAGGAAGCAGAAGAACAAGTTCGTATCGTTCGTGAAAAGTTGAAAACAGCCCAATCTCGTCAAAAGAGTCAATATGACCGAAAACATAAGGCTATGACTTTCGAGGTTGACGAGAAGGCTTATCTTCGGGTCACCCCTCTGAAGGGAACCCATCGTTTCGGTATCAAAGGCAAATTGGCTCCTCGTTACATTGGACCTTTTCGCATTCTCGCCAAACGAGGAGAAGTTGCCTACCAGTTGGAACTACCTCCGCACCTCTCCAGAGTCCACGATGTCTTCCACGTTTCTCAACTCAGGCGTTGCTTCTCGGATCCTATCCGTGGAGTGGACCACGAAACGCTTGATCTCCAAGATAATCTTACATATCGAGAGTACCCCATTCGTATCCTCGATCAGACCGAACGTACCACTCGACGTCATAATATCAAGTTTCTCAAAGTTCAATGGTCGCACCATTCTGAGGATGAAGCAACTTGGGAAAGGGAGGATCGTCTTCGACTCGAGTATCCCGCCTTCTTCCCGGAGGAACCCAAATCTCGGGACGAGATTCTTTTGAGTGGGGGTGAGTTGTCACATCCTAGTTAGCCATGCATTAGAGTGTTGCATCATGTCTACTTTTTCATCAGAAACTTGAAATGGGGATGACAGAACCCCCAGTCCCCTCTGAAACCAACTAGGGTTTACTAAAAAACTTTTCAATGAACCTGAAATGCCCTTCTAAAATGCCCATCATTTTTGTCTTGGTTCAGAACCTCTGCCAAAAGTGGTGCACATTTTCCTAGGCCATCTTAGGGTTTTTGAATTAAATCATAAATATTTGAATTTGGGCATTTAAAATTATATAAAATATTTAAATGCTCAAATATCTCCAAACTAAAATGTTTCATGTTGGAAATAATCCAACTATGGACCAGGAGTAATTTGGTGATTTTAGGAGTTGCCTAAGTATTTTATTTAATTCAACAAAGTTGCAGAAGTATTAAAAAAACAGAAACAGAAAGAAAAAGGGAAAACTTACCTGGCGCCACCACAGGCCCACCAGCCAGCCCACCTGGCCGGCCCAGCCCGGCCACCGCTCCAGCGAGCTGCTTGGCTTGCCAGGCAGGCAGCCAAGGTGCTCGGCGGCGGCACCGCAGCTCGCCACGCAGCTGCACGCCGCCCTGCCTCCCCCTCTCGCCGCCCTGATGGCCTGGACGAGCTCCACGTCGCGCCCCGACCCTCCTGGACACCTCCATTCGCCCCCAGTTCCTCTCCCTCGCGCTCCCACGCCATGGCCGACGCCACCGTCGCCGCACCGCCGCCGTAGCCGTGCTCCCCGTCGTCTCCACGCCGCGCCACCGTGTCCAGAAGCTCCGCCGTCCTCTACTTCTTCGAGCTAGCCGAGCCCCGAGCGCTCGCGTGCCCCGAAGCCGCCGCACCAACCTCGCCCGAACCGCCATCGCCGGAGATCCCCTTCGCCGTCGCCGCCGCAGCAGCTCGTCCCCGACCACGCCGTCCTTTCCATCAAGACCGCAGTGAGCTGGGCTAACTTCCCCTTCCTCTCTTTCTCTCTCTCGTGCACCACAGCGAGCACACTAAGCTCACCCGCACGCGCCGTCGCGGACCTCTTCGCCGACGTGCTCCCGGCCATCCTCCGGCCACCTCGCCTTGTCCATCGCACTCACCACGCCGCGTTGGGGCTAACCATGCACTCCCCGCACCTCACCGCACACTCTAGCCACGAGTTCGTCTTCAACCGAACTCCGGCGGCCGCCAAAGTCGCCGCCGGCGCCAACTCCGGCCACCCCGAGCCCAACCACCACCACCAATAGTCGCGGCTCAACCTCAGCAACACGTAGATGCCTTCCGCCGTCCATTTGGTTGCCGGAATGGCAAAAAGCACTTTCGCCGCCGCGTCGGGCTCGCCGGCGGCTAGACGCCGGCGTGTTTGACTCTGACTTTGACCACGGGTGGGCCCCGGTTGACCCCCTGGGTCTATGACATGTGGGGCCCCCTCTGTTAATTAATCCAGTTAGTTTAAATCTAATTTAGTTAAACTAATTGAATACTGACATGCGGGACCCACTGGTCAGTTTGACCTGGACCAGCCCGTTGACCACTGACGTCATCATGACGTAGTGCTGACGCAGTAATTTAATTACTGGAATTATTTTTACACAGGAAATTCCAGAATATTATTTAAACTTCAAAAATTCATAACTTTTATTCTGTAACTCCAAATTAGACAAATTATATATGAAAAATGATCAGAAAAATCCAATCTATCCATCTGTACTATTTTCATGCATGTTTAAACAAGCTAACCTGCTGTTTATCACAGAACAAGATAAAACACCTTAAATGGCAACTTATGAGTTTGAACTTTGAATCAATGGTTCAAATTAGTTCAAACCCATCTGTTCTTAGTTGCATTAGCCCAATACACTCATTTTGCCATGTCTCATGCATGCATCATATTGTTGCATACTGTTTGGTAATGTTTGTGTATCGGTGCTCTCTGCGGCAGGTTCTGCCCCCGAGGAGTACCGTGATAACCCCGACGAAGAGCAATACCAGTGCACCGACCCGTCAGGCAAGCAACCAACCATTTGATCATATCGATACAATCCCATGTTCTCGCTCCTGCTCTCTTTTACTGCATTAAGACAACGCGTTTCAAACTGCTGTGTGCTACGGTAGTTGAACCCATTTCCTCTGCATGACCTGTCATTGCCACAGTAACTAGATGAAACCCACTAGCATGTGTAGGAGTTGTTTGAGCCATATGTATGTGTTGTTCCTACCTTGCTATGCCTGCTATGCTTAGAGTCGTGTCAGGTCTGGTTCATCTGGGTGATGGGCTAGAGTGAAATGTTTATGTCGGTAATGAGAGTGGTGTGGTGAACACGATTTGGTAAAGGTATCGATGAGAGGCCATGTAGGAGTACATGGTGGGTTGTTTCATTGAAGCCGACCTTAAGCACTGAGATCTGTATGTGTGATTTAAGAATCAGCTACTACCATGCATTGGGCCCGAAACCAATGGACCCTCTCGGCTTCTTATTCACCCTAGTTCTCCGTCCAGGAGTTGCAAGTAGTTTCTGGTGTTTGTAGCCTACTGGAGGCCGTGGACAGCGCTGACCGTAGGGGTGGGCTGTGATGCGGTAGGTACGTGGCACGGTGTACCGAATACCCGTTAGGTATCTCGGGAACCCTGTTCACATCGTTCGGGGCCGTATGGGAAACCTCGGCCGGACTCCCTGCGGATGGAACCTGGATAGGCGATAAACCTGGACTGGAGGCTTAGGTGATTAGGTAGGTCGTGGCCGACACCCACGTTGGGCTTCCGCTTGAAGGTTGCCGAGTACATGTCGTGTAAACGACGGTAAGTGGTGAGAGCGTGTATGAAGGAGTACACCCCTGCAGGGTTAACATGATCTATTCGAATAGCCGCGTCCGCGGTAAAGGACTACTTGGTTGCCTATACAGTTCATAGACAAGTAAATGGAAACTGTTAAAAGCCTCAAGATAAGTGTGAGTGCCGAGGATGGCTCTTCCGTAGGAAGACGGAGGTGGATCCTCGGTAGTGTATTGAAGTGGTGAGTAGTGGACTCGTGTGCGAAAAACCATTTCAAGTTGAAGTATCGTAGGATAGTCTAGCCAAGAGTCAAAGCTGGCTTGCTGCAATAACTCCACCAACCCTTCTTGATAATATGCATGTATGTAGGATCTGATGTAAGTCTTGCTGAGTACCTTTGTACTCATGTTGCTATAATTTACATTTTTACAGAAGACGCTGCAACCCCTTCTGATGGGTTCTATGTAGACGTTGACATCAACGAGTAGGCTAAAGGCCCAGGTGGTGACCCTGAGCTTGTGAAGGACCACGTAGTATAGCTAGGCTTTCCAAGCCTCTTTTATTTTACTAGTTGTCTGTACTCAGACAATGTACTTCCGCTGCTGGTTTGTATGACTGTATGACTTGTATGTTGGGTCGTGAGACCCGTACCTTTGTGTATGTTATGTATGGCTCCCTGAGCCTTAAATAAAGTACTTGTGTCGTAGAGTCATGTTGTGATGCTTCGTTGTATTTGCACATATCGAGCATATTGTGTGTATGATTGAAATGCTTGGTATGTGTGGGATCTGACTATCTAGTTGTTTATCTTTAGTAGCCTCTCTTACCGGGAAATGTCTCCTAGTGTTACCGCTGAGCCATGGTAGCTTGCTACTGCTCTGGAACACTTAGGCTGGCCGGCATGTGTCCTTCTTCGTTCCTGTGTCTGTCCCTTCGGGGAAATGTCACGCTTTGAGTACCGGAGTCCTGTTAGCCCGCTACAGCCCGGTTTACCGGAGTCCTGCTAGCCCAGTGCTACAGCCCGGACCCATTTGCTGATGACCGACACGTTCGAAGCTGGGTCATGGATGCCTGTCCCTGTAAGTCTGTGCCACTTTGGGTTTACGACTAGTCATGTCAGCCCGGGCCCCTTATCATATGGATGCTAGCGACACTATCATATACGTGAGCCAAAAGGCGCAAACGGTCCCGGGCAAAGGTAAGGCGACACCCGTGGGGATACCGTGCGTGAGGCCGCAAAGTGATATGAGGTGTTACCGGCTAGATCGATGTGACATCGAGTCAGGGTCCTGACATATGCACTACATTAAATTCCTAGAAAACTTAATAATATATACAATGGTCAAATGAACCCTGAACAATTTCAAATTCCAGCACGACACTCCTGTTATTCTATGTTGCCTGTAGAAAACAAAGTTCAAGGTAAGAAGAGGCAGGGATTATCGTTTCGCCCACAAGAGGGGCATGTTTCCCTACCGGAAGCACGAGGGTTGCGACACGCTCCGGTTTGTAAGAGACATGTAATATAGCTTGGCCCAGATTGAACAATTATATGTACTATGTAGTGACACCATGCCAAGTTTCATGATTTCCTGGTGAGTTTTGGATTTACAGAGATTTAAAAACCGAGATTCACAATGTTTGTGGCCAAGACAGGATGGCGAGACGATTGAATTCATTCTCATTCGTTCCATGGGACCTAAACATGCACCCCAAGGACACATCTACGTTTTTTCCAGCCATTTTGGTGTACTGGAGCATGTATTTGTAGTTCGGATTTGAATTATGGACATTAAATGCCTAGAAAACTCAATTAATGAATAAAAAAGGTCAAATGAACCTTGAATAATTTCAAAGTTTAGCGTGAATATCCCGTTGTTCCGTGTTGCATGTAGAAGAAAATACGAGGCTAGAAGAGGGAGCCATTATGTTTGGCCCACAAGGGGACACGTTTCCATATCGAAACCACGAGGGTTCTTGCGACAGGCTCTAGTTTGTAAGAGGTTTGTAATAAAGCTTGGCCCAAATTGGCAATGTTTTTACCACGACATATATGTGCCATGACGTGACACCATGCCACCTTTCATGACTTTCTGGTGAGTTTTGGATTTATGGGGATTTAAAAACCGAGATTCGAAATGTTTGAGGACGAGCCAAGACGCCGGTACAGTTGTAATTGGTTCCCATTCCTGGCATGGGACCTAAACATGCACCCAAGGACATATGTATAATTTTTCTAGCCATTTTGGTGAACTGGAGGATGTATTTGTAGTTCAGATTTGAATTATGGACATTAAATGCCTAGGAAACTCAATTATTGTACAAAAAGGCCAAACGAAACCTGAATAAGTTTAAATTTCAGCACGGATATCTTGTCGTTCCATGTTGCCCGTAGAAGAAAATACAAGGCGAAAAGAGGCAGTGATTACGTTTCTCCCACAAGGGGGACATGTTTCCTTATCGGAACCAAGAGGCTTCTTTGAGAGAAGCTCCGGTTTGTAAGAGGCTACTTTCAGGTGAGTTTTGGATTTACAGGGATTTAAAAACTGAGATTCTTCTCACGAAATGTTTTCAAATAGCACACGGTTCACTCACCAAAGCCTTGTGCCTACCAAACTGTGGCCGATACCCCCCTCTCCCTGCTGCGCATGCGATCTGATTCATGCGTTCTGATTGGCCAGAACCCAAACCCCACGGATCATACATGTGCACCGTTGGATGCTCCCAGATCGAACGGCAACCCTCAACCCTTTCGACAGCACATGCAATATCTAGGTAAGCACTGAGTGCATGCATCGTGCTCGCTCACCCTTCCTTCTCTAGTACGTTTTCTAAATAGGCTACTGTTTCCTGCCACTCTTCTCTTTGATTTCCTGCCTCTTCTCCCATCATTTTCCCGCTACCAGTGTTAGTGCTCATTGAAGGCTAGCGGCGACACACCGTCCATGTAAATATCGCACACAGTTTCTAAAAGCACAAATGTGTGTGATAGGAGGGAGTAGGTCCCATAGGGTGACCAGCGGGAAACGCCTTAAAGGCAAGGAGGCAATTCCTATCAGCAAGGGGCGGATTCCCATCCACTAGCCTAGTCGAATAGAACGCATAAGTTAAGCATGCTCGGGCTGGAGTAGTCCAAGGATGGGTGACCTGGTGGGAAGTTGCATATCTCAAGCTTGATTTAAATTCCATGACACAGTCATTATAGAGATAAATATCTCTATAGTGACCTATCATGGCAATTGTATAAACCTTGCGATCCTTGTTTTGCTAGTTTGTACACTATGTTTTCATTTGTTATTTTTTGCTCTAAAAAATTAAAGAATGATTGACTTGACCTGTCATGGTGATTATATAAACCTTTTTCAGGTCGCATGCAGGGTATAGGGGGCAGGGTGTTCTTATCGAGCATGTCTCCCTTGTGCGGCTTATAGACGTTGCACATATCTGTGGGCTCCCCGAGGTATATATACTATCCTTTACCGACAATGGGGGGGGCACACAATCATCCCTTTGACCCAACAACGAGAAGAGTTTGACCATGATGGTTTCCTATTGATACTAGTCAGGTACACATGCATTGCACGCATGAGATTTGGAAACCAAATTATGAATAAATACCACACTATAGCAAGTAAGCTTTGAGTCATATATGCATGATGTAGATGTTCATTTAATTCATATAGTTCATCTCATTCAAAATCAATTAGTTTTATAAAAAACATATTTTAAGATTCATGGAATTGTGCACTGTAAAGCATAAAGTAAAAAATAAAAAGTGACAACTCATTTATAAAAAAAGTTGGGCAATTAAGATATGGAAGATTCTAGAACAAAGGAGAAGTGCTTGTGTTTTGAGGTTTGTGCATTATGCTTAAGTTCAACCATGGAGTTTTCTAGATTGTACATGTGGCAGAATCTGGTGGAATGTAGATGATTGATGACCCACAAGTATAGGGGATCAATTTTAGCTCTTTTCGATAAGTAAGAGTGTCAAACCCAACGAGGAGCAGAAGGAAATGACAAGTAGTTTTCAGTAAGGTAATGTATGCAAGTGCTAAAATTGTAAGCGGCAGAGTAGTTTGATAGCAAGATAATTTGTAACGAGAAAGTAATGATAGTAGTAACAAAAGTGTAGCAAGGTAGCCCAATCCTTTTGAGGCAAAGGACAGGCCAAAATGGTTTCTTATGATAAGCAAAGCGTTCCTGAGGGTACACAGGAATTTCATCTAGTCACTTTCATCGTGTTGGTCTAATTTGTGTTTGCTACATTGATAATTTGATATGTGGGTGGACCGGTGCTTAGGTGATGTTCTTACTTGAACAAACCTCCTACTTATGATTAACCCTCCCGCAAGCATCCGCAACTACGAGAAAAGTATTAAGATTAAATTCTAACCATAGTATTAAACTTTTGGATCCAATCGGTCCCTTACGAAATAGCGCATAAACTGGGGTTTAAGCTTCTGTCACGCTCGCAACCCGTCATCTAATTGTTACTCCACAGTGCATTCCCATAGGCCCAAATATGGTGAAGTGTCATGTATTCGACGTTCACATGACACCACTAAGGGAATCACAACATACATACTATCAAAATATCAAACACATATCAAATTCACATGATTACTTGCAACATGATTTCTCCCATGACCTCGAGAACAAAGGTAACTTGTCACAAATGATAAACATGCTCATGATCAGAGGAGTATTAAATAGCATATTGGATCTAAACATATAATATTCCACCAAATAAACCATATAGTAATCAACTACAAGATGTAATCAACACTACTAGTCACCCACAAGCACTAATCTATAGTTCCGGTAACAAGATTGAACACAAGAGATGAACTAGGGTTTGAGAGGAGATGGTGATGTTGAAGATGTTGATGGGGATTTCCCTCCCCAAGATGGGAGAGTTGTTGGTGATGATGATGACAATGATTTCCCCCTCCGAGAGGGAAGTTCCCCCGACAGAATCGCTCCGCTGGAGGGCAAAAGTGCTCCAGCCCAAGTTCCGCCGCGAGGCGGCGGCGCTTCATCCCGAAAGTCCTCCCCTTATTTTTTTTCTAGGTCAAAATGACTTATATACCAAAAGATGGGCATCGAAGGTGGGTTGAGGAGGGCACAACCCACCAGGGCGAGCCTGGCCTCCCTGGCGCGACCACGTGGGTTGTGCCCACCTAGTGCGACCCCTCTAGTAGTTATTTGCTCCAATAATTCTTAAATAATCCATAAAAAATCTCCGTGAAGTTTCAGCTTGTTTGGAGTTGTGCAGAATAAGTGGCCTGACGCAGCTTTTCTAGGTCCGGATTTCCAGCTGCCGGAATTCTCCCTATTTGTGTATACCTTGCATATTATGAGAGAAAATGCATTAGAATTACTCCAAAAAGCATTATTATGGATAAAAACATTATAAATAACAGTAAGAAAACATGAGGCAAAATGGACGTATCAACTCCCCCAAGCTTAGACCTCGCTTGTCCTCAAGCGAAAACTGAAATCGAAAAACATGTCCACATGCTTTGAGAGAGAGGCGCCAATAAAAACAAAATATGGACATAGAAGCATCATGTTGATTATTATAACAACAACAAAATTAAACATAAGACTTCTATCATATACTTCTCATGAACAAGTAATAGTTCATCGCACAATCGAAGTATACAGCAAAAACTCTATTAGAAACCAACAAACTATGTTCTCAATCAGCTTTGCAACTACAATTCATCATCTTTTCAGGAAGGGTCAAGTGTCGAAGCCTTTAGGCAAGTCCACATACTCAACCATCATATAGTCTTCTATGATTGCTAACACTCACCGAGTACACATGAGCAATACGTTTCAACCGGACACATAGAAAGATAGGGGCTTATGGTTTCGCCTCCCAACATACTCACCTCAAGGGTGATGTCAACAATAATAACTCATACCATCCATATGCAATTGGACATATGTGCCTAGATCTTTCGTCACCACATGATGCTTGCCAAAGGAGAAAAAATAAAAGGAATAGAGAGAAAATTTTTGACTCTTGCATAAAAGTAAATACATAAAAGTAAAAGATATGCCCTTTGCAGAGGGAAGCAGATGTTTCCATGCCCTTATTTGTTTGTATGCTCAATCCCTTAGTGCAAAATAACATCATGTTACATTGCCCCTTGTGATAGCGACCTTTATTATGCAGTCTGTCGCTTTTATTCTTCACCATCACAAGTTTGTGCAATGCTCAATTTTCTCTTACACTAAATGATGTCACACTTTTAGAAGCAATTCTTATTGCCGTTTTGCACCAATGACAACTTACTTGAGGGATCTTGCTCAAGCCCTAGGTAGGTATGGTGGACACTTGAAAATAAGATTTGGGTTTAAGGGTTTTTGGATGCACAAGTAGTATCTATACTTAGTGCAGAATTTTTGGCTAGCAAAGATAGGGGGCAAGCACCACATGTTAAAGGATCCATGACAATATGACTTCTATGTGAGTATGAACAAACATAAATTCATTAAGTTATCTTCCTTGTCCAACGTCAACAATTTTGGCATATAATATTTTGATGAGGGCTCACAATCACAAAAGATTTATAGGATAGTATATTTATATGTGAATCTTCTCTTCTCTTATTAATTCTTTCATGAGTTGCATCATCGACTAATGCTATGTTTGTCAATCTCTAATAAAATTTCCTACTTATACTTTTCCTTATGTGGTTCCATCACCTACCATAGGATTAGTATATGATCTTACTGATTTATTTCCTTTCTTTCTTTTATTCATTTCCTTTCCCTTTTTATTTTCTTTATTTGCAACATGAGAGTAAAGAAAGCAAAGACTCACACTAAACTTTATTATATAACTTGCACACGATTACAAGGATAGATCACTAAGCAAACTCTCAGAGAAGACAGGATTGAACTAAACTTTTATTCATCTAAAGCAAAAGATCGAACTAAAATAAGTAAAAGCAAAAGGATAGTGGGATGATACGATACCGGGGCACCGCCCCCAAGCTTGGAGGAAGCCCAGGGGAGTGCCAATACCTGATACTCAGTTCTCTTTTGGTGGTGAAGAAGATGATGGTGGTGATTAAGCTATTCTATCTTTAAGGATCAAGAGGTTCTCCAATTGATGGATGATGCTCTAGAGGTGGGTGATGTTCTCTTGGTGCAGAATATTTTCATGAGTGAGATACTTGTTTTGTATGCGAACTATTTCAATGATGCGGAAGGCTTCAATCTCAGAAGGAGTAAGATGAGTAAGGTAAGGTTTAATGATATCTTCCTCCTCCTCAGCTAGCAGTGCTTGTTCGAGGACTAGAGGCTGATCTACGGTAATCTCCTTGCTCCCATCTCCTCCGACGGCTTCCATGGGCTCTTCTCTCTTCAGCTCGATCTTCATCAACCAAGCATCCCCTTCCACGTTGTTGGAGGAAGAAGAAGACATGATGCCTGGCCCGACAGATCTGACAGAAAACAGCAAGAAAAGAGAACAGAGGTTTTCTCCGCGATACGGTGATCAACATGTTCGGGAAGTATATATAGATTTTTTTATCTTGGATGACAAGCATAAGGTAGAAAAATGGAGTACAGAAGGTGTCCCAGGTGGGAACAACCCACCTGGGTGCGCCTGGCCTGGCGCGCCCTGGCGTCTTGTGCCCACCAGGGGACACTTCCCGGAAGTTTCTTTATTTCCAAAATTCTTAAATATTCCAAAACTGATAAAAAATTATTTTTGTGGATTTTTCGGAGTCCGTTTACTTACTGTATCATGTACCTCCTTATTTTCACGATTCTGGAGTGTTCCCAAAGGACTCTTTTATGTGTTCTTCTGGTGTTAAAGTTTGGATAATATTACTTTCAAAAATAATAGGCGTACCTGAGATATAATGCTTTATTCGTTGCCCATTGACAACCTTGGGGTTAGTACCTTCAGAATTATTTATTTTGATGGCTCCAGACCGATAAACCTTCTCGATGACATATGGGCCTTCCCATTTTGAGAGGAGTTTTCCTGCAAAGAATCTGGAACGGGAGTTGTACAAAATAACATATTCTTCGACTTTAAACTCACGCTTTTGGATTCTTTTGTCATACCATCTTGTAACTTTTTCTTTGAATAATTTTGCATTTTCATAAGCTTGGGTTCTCCATTCATCTAGAGAGCTAATATCAAATAACCTCTTTTCACCAGCAAGTTTGAAGTCATAATTGAGTTCTTTGATTGCCCAAACTGCTTTATGTTCTAACTTAAGAGGCAAATGACAAGCTTTTCCATAAACCATTTTATAAGGAGACATACCCATAGGATTTTTATATGTTGTTCTATAAGCCCAAAGTGCATCATCTAATTTCTTAGACCAATTCTTCCTGGACCTATTGACAGTCTTTTGCAAAATTAATTTTATTTCTCTATTACTATGTTCAACTTGACCACTAGACTGAGGGTGATATGGTGATGCAATTCTATGGTTAACATCATACTTGGCAAGCATTTTACGGAAAGTACCATGAATAAAGTATGAACCACCATCAGTCATTAAATATCTAGGGACTCCAAACCTTGGGAAAATAACTTCCTTAAGCATTTTAATAGAGGTGTTGTGATCAACACTACTGGTTGGAATAGCTTCTACCCATTTAGTAACATAATCAATAGCAACCAAAATATGTGTATACCCATTAGAGGAAGGAAAAGTTCCCATGTAATCAAATCCGCAAACATCAAATGGTTCAACATCAAGTGAATAATTCATAGCCATTTCTTGACGCTTACCGATATTACCTATTCTTTGACATTCATCACAAGATAAGACGAACTTATGGGCATCCTTGAAGAGAGTAGGCCAATAAAATCCAGATTGCAATACCTTGTGATCAGTTATATCTCCAGCATGATGCCCTCCATAAGCTTCGGAGTGACATTTCCGTAGGATTTTTCCCTATTCATGCTCAGGTACACAACGTCTAATAATACCTTCTACTCCTTTATAAAGATGTGGGTCATCCCAAAAGTAATGTCTTAAATCATAGAAGAATTTTTTTCTTTTGTTGGTATGTAAAGCTAGGTGGTAAATATTTAGCAACAATGTAATTAGCATAGTCAGCATACCAAGGAGTACTATGAGAAACATTTATTGTAGCTAACTGCTCATTAGGAAAAATATCATCAATAGGTAGTGGGTCATCAAGCATATTTTCAAGCCTAGATAAATTATCAGCTACTGGGTTCTCAACTCCTTTTCTATCAATGATACGCAAATCAAATTCTTGTAACAAGAGAACCCATCGAATAAGTCTAGGTTTAGCATATTTCTTTTCCATAAGATATTTATAGCAGCATGGTCTATGTGAACAGTTACTTTGGAATCAACAATATAAGGTCTAAATTTATCACAAGCAAACACAACCACTAAGAATTCTTTTCAGTACTAGCATAATTTCTTTGAGCACTATCTAGAGTTTTACTAGCATAATGAATAACATTAAGTTTTTTTATCAACTCTTTGTCCTAGAACAGCGGCAACAGCATAATCACTAGCATCACACAAAATTTCAAAAGGCAAGTTCCAATCAGGTGGTTGAACAATAGGTGTAGAAATTAAAGCTTTATTAAGTGTTTCAAAGGCTTCTAAACAATCATCATCAAAAACAAAAGGAATATCCTTTTGCAAGAGAGTAGTAAGAGGCCTAGAAATATTTGAAAAGTCTTTGATAAATCTCCTATAGAAATTTTATATCTTTAGGACATGGCATTTTCTCAATTGCATCAACCTTAGCTTTGTCCACTTCAATACCTCTTTCAGAAATTCTATGACCCAAGACAATGCCTTCATTAACCATAAAGTGGCACTTCTCCCAATTCAAGGCAAGATTTGTTTATTCACATCTCTACAAAACTCGATCAAGATTGCTTAAACAATCATCAAAAGACTTCCCATAAACAGAAAAGTCATCCATGAAAACCTCAACAATCTTTTCACAAAAGTCAGAGAATATAGCAGCCATACATCTTTGAAAGGTAGCAGGTGCATTACATAAACCAAAAGGCATACGTCTATAAGCATTGTTCCAACAGGACAAGTAAAAGTGGTCTTTTCTTGATCAGATTGAGAAACAGGTATTTGTGAAAAGCCAGAATATCCATCAAGGAAGAAAAAGTGTGTGTGCTTAGATAATCTTTCAAGCATTTGATCAATAAAAGGCATAGGGTAATTATCTTTTCTAATTGCTTTGCTTAATTTTCTAAAATATATTACCATTCTATAGCCTGTAACAATTCTTTGTATAATAAGTTCATACTTATCATTAGGAACAACAGTTATACCTCCTTTCTTAGGAACACAATGAACATGACTTACCCATCTACTACCAGCTATGGGATAAATTATACCTGCTTCCAGAAGTTTTAATATTTCCATTTTTACCACTTCTTTCATCTTCAGATTTAACCAACATTGGTGATCAACAATGGGTTTAGCATCGGGTTCCATATAATTTTGTGCCGACATAGAGTGGGACTAATGCCCATTAAATCATCAAGAGTATATCCAATAGCAGCTCGGTGCCTCCTTAGAACATTCAATAATCTTTCTTCTTCATGTTCTGAAAGGTTAGCACTAATAATAACAAGATATATTTTCTTCTCATCAACATAAGCATATTTCAAAGTGTTTGGCAATTGTTTTTGTCGGTGTTCTGGGAACGGGGGTCCCCAGACTTGCCTACCTGTGGCCCACGGCGTGACTCCTCTAGCAGCCTGGTACGGCCCATCTTCACCAGCAAACACTCAAGACCCTCTCGAGGGGCCAAGCCTCGCGAGGCAGATGACACAAGACCTCCTCAGGGGCAGCCTCGCTAGGATGGCTCGCGAGGAGCAGAGATATCAAGGTGCGGGGCACCTCATGAGGTTTCCATGATGTGAGCCATGACGACAAGGCCAGGCGGGTGCCAGGCGGGCACCAGCGGGCGCAGAGCACCAGTTGCCTCTTTGGTGCTAAAGAGGCAGGCACAGGTGAGGAGTCCCGAGGCATCAGGCAAAGGTTTCAATAACGGTGCAACAAGACCAAGACCAACAGGACAACAGGACGGAGGTCATTGCGGAGCCCACGACGGTGTCACCACCAGAGCCTTTGGCAGACGAAGATCACCTTTTGTCGGGATAGCTTGTACTAGTTGTCCCCCTTCAAATTGGCCGTTGTGGGATCCCTTCCCGCCTGATATTTGGGAAGACGACCAGGGCCTCTATAAATAGGACTAGCCACCACCATAGGCAGGGATGGATCATCCAGATCATCCTCAACCACACAAGCTCACCGAGCTCAAGAACACCTCTCCTCAGGAGGATGTTCTTCCCTTGTACATGTTCATCCTCAGCCTACAAGGCAATCCACCACACCACACTGGAGTAGGGTATTACACCACATCGGTGGCCCGAACCAGTATAAACTCTTGTTTCCCTTGTTCTTCGGGTTGGGCGAGTTAGGTTTTGAGATCGTTGCGAGAGCGTGAGCTAGCGGGAAAGATCTTCGTGCGCACCCCAGTGTTCGAACCTCAAGGATTTTGCCAGAACCCAAAATCCGACATTTGGCACGCCAGGTAGGGGGTGCGCCGAAGCTTTCCTTCCATCGATCCACGCTCCACCGCCTCCATGTTTTGTCCCCATGGCAGGCATTGCTCCTCTGCTGGAGCGACGGGCACCCACGACGGCACTAGGGGTCTCAGAGCTTTCACCCCCGCCTTGTGGCGGGTGTAGTGGTCGCGCAAGTTCAACCCAAAGATGTCGCCTCGCTACGACGGCGTGGCGGATTCGTCGACCTTCCTACTGACATACGAGGAGGTCGTCCTGGAAGCTGGAGGCGACGATAAGGTCATGGCCAACTGGTTCCCCATGGCCCTCGCTGGCATGTCGCGCGTCTGGCTGCTCACCCTCCCAGAATCCTCAGTGGCGTATTGGGAGGAGCTGTGCGGCCTCTTAGTCGCACGTTTTGCGACACTAGCGCCCATCTCCGTCGCAGCCCTCCTTGGTGGCTCCCAAGCACCGCCCTCAGACCGCCACACCAAGCAGTTCTTCTGCCACATCGGCGCCGCCTCCATGCAGCAAGGAGCTCCCCCAGGTTGGGAGGCGCCCAAGGCCAACGTCACCTTCGACTCGAGGGACCACCCCGTCACCACCACTAGCTCGGGCGTGCTCCCAATGCTCTTCACGCCCACCATTTGCAACGTAGCCATCACCAAGACCCTCATTGATGGCGGGGCCAACCTTAATGTTCTCTCCGTGGAAACTTTTGGCTTGCTCCATGTGCCGCATGAACGGCTTCGCCCCACCAAGTCATTCTCAGGGGTCGACGGCGGCTCCGCCAGCCCCTAGGGCAGATCCGCCTTCCTGTGACCTTCGGCACCCGCGACAACCACCACACCGAGCTTATCCACTTCAACATCGCTCGTATTGGCTTCCCGTACAATGCCATCCTCGGGTACCTGGCCTTCGCCCAGTTCATGGCGACTACCCATCCTTCTTATAACCTCATGAAGATGCCAGGGAGCAATGGCGTCCTCACCATGGCTGGAGACACCAAGGAGGCTCTAACGGCACTCAAGCTTGCCTTCAGGGCCGCCGCGGCAGCACGCCCGGCCAACTAGGCCACTCCTGGAGCCAAGGAGGCCGTGCCAGCAAAGAAGAAGCATTTGTTCACTCAAGATCGGGCCGAGACGAAGCAAGTACCGGTCGAGGAAGGTGGACCCTCAGGAGCCACCTTCACCATAGGCGCCAACCTCGACCCGGATCAAGATGAGGCATTGGTAAGGTTCCTACGCGCGAACAAGGAGGTATTTGCCCGGGAACCCAAGTAGCTGGTAGGGGTCCCGAGGGGGGTGATCGAGCATCACCTATGGGTGTGCCCCGATGTGCGCCTTGTGAGGCAGAAGGCGCGGCGGCAGTCCATGGAGAAGCAGTCCTTCATCATCCAGGAGACGTGCAAGCTAGAAGCAGCAGGCGTCATTCGCGAGGTCTGATACCCGGACTGGCTGGCGAACCCCGTCGTTGTGTCAAAGAAAGGCGGAAAGGAGCACATGTGTGTCGACTTCACCAACCTCAACAAGGCCTGCCCCCAAGACCCGTTCCCGCTTCCGCGCATTGACTAGATTGTCAACTCCACCGCCGAGTGCGACCTGCTGTGTTTCCTGGACGCGTTCTTGGGCTACCACCAGATTAAGATGGCAGTGGAGGATGTGGAGAAGACGGCCTTCTTGACCCCATCCGAGGTGTACTACTACACTTGCATGCCATTCGAGCTGCGCAACACAGGTGTGACCTTCCAACGGCTGATGCACATCGCCCTAGGTCAGCAACTTGGGAGAAACGCTGAAGCCTACGTCGACGATATTGTAGTAAAAACTCGGGAGGCAAGAACTTTGATTCAGGATCTGGAGGAGACCTTCGCAAGCCTGCACTAGGTGGACCTGTGGCTCAACCCAGAGAAGTGCATGTTCGGTGTACCCTCCGGCAAACTGTCGGGCTTCCTCGTGTCCCACAGGGGGATCGAGGCTAACCCGGAGAAGGTCAAGGTGATAGAATACATGAGCCCACCGCAAACACTCAAGGACATGCAGAAGCTTGCGGCCTACGTGACCTTGCTAGGGCACTTCATCTCTAAGCTGGGGGAGCGCGCCTTGCCATTCTTCAAGCTGATGAAGAAGGACCCGTTCGAGTGGACCCCGGAGGCTGACCTGGAGTTTCAAGACCTCAAGAGATACCAGACCAACCCTCCGGTGATGGTGGCGCCTCGTCCCCTCGAGCCCCTGGAGCTTTACCTTGACGCCACTCCCTACTCTGCCGGCGCGGCACTAGTGGCGGTCTGGGAAGAGCACCAGGCCAAAGGCCCGCCGTGCCATGCCACACCCCCAGCTGGGGCGATACAGCACCAGGAGGATACCGCAGAGGCTGTGACAACATCAACAAATGATCAGGCCCACCGGGGAGGCGTCCTCGAGCCTACGGAGGCCCCAATGGATGACCAGGCTCCTGAGGTCCCATCACCTCAGGTGACGCCCCGACCTCCGGCAAATGCGGGCTCCATCGACGCTCCCGCCCTCGTCGAGCACCCAGTGTACTTCGTCAGCACGGTACTGCGGGATGCGAGGGTGTGATACCCCATGCCACAGAAGCTTCTGCTCACGCTCCTGGTGGCCTCACGTAAGCTGCGCCATTACTTCCAAGGCCACCCGATCAAAGTCGTCTCATTTTACCCACTAGAGAGGGTGCTCCAGAGCCCTAATGCTGCGGGAAGGGTCGCCGAGTGGAATATCAAACTTCAGGCATTTTAGCTTGAGTTCAGCAGAACCAGGGTCATCAAGGGGGCCGCCCTAGCCGACTTCGTGGCCGAATGGACCGACGTCTCGAAACCTGAAGATGGCAGGAGCTCGTCTCTATCGCCAGGAAATGAAGCACCGGATGGTTGGATCATGTACTTTGACGGCGCCTTCGTGCACCAAGGCGCAGGGGCTGGAGCCGTGCTCATCTGGCTCACCCAAGATAAGCTCTACTACGTCGTACATCTCTGCTTCTAGCGGGGAGAGAAGGTCTCCAACAACATTTGCAGAGTACGAGGGGTTGATTGCTAGTCTCAAGGCAGCGGCGGCTTTGGGAGTGAAGCGTCTCACCATCAAGGGAAATTCCCAGCTCCTTGTCAACTTCTCCAACAAGGTATATAAACCAAGGGATGAGCACATGGAAGCGTACCTCGCAGAGGTGCGTAAGATGGAGAAATAATTCTTGGGCCTAGAACTGCAGCACGTCCCACGCGACACCAACAAGGAGGCTGATGAAATCGCCAAGAGGGCGTCAAGGTGGTTACCCCAAGAACCTGGTGTCTTCGAAGAGCGACTCTTCAAGCCTTCGGCGACCCCTGTCGCCGCGGAGACTACACCACCTCGGGAAGAACTCCCTCAGCCACCAGCCTCGGGAGCCCCTGCTTGCAGCCCGGCCTCAGGAGCGCGTCTACTCCTAGCGCTCGAGCCTCGAGAGGGGTGCTGGACCGAGGAATTCAAGGCGTATCTGGTGCATGGGACGCTGCCGGAGAAGGAGGAAGACGCGGAGCGTGTGGCCCGACAGGCTATGACATACTCCATCCAGGACGGTGAGCTGTACAGAAAACAACCAAATGATGTTTCCTTGAGATGCATCTCCAGGGAGCAGGGGAGCGAGCTGCTGGCTGACATACATGGTGGATACTGTGGGCATCACTCCTCGTCGCGTACCCTGGTCGGCAAGGCGTTCCGCAGCGGGTTCTACTGGCCCACGGCACTCAACGACGCGACCGAGCTGATAAAGTCCTGCGAGGCCTACCAATTCCACGCCAAGCAGATCCATCAGCCAGCACAGGGCCTCCATACCATCCCGCTCTCGTGGCCATTCGCGGTCTGGGAGCTTGATATCCTAGGCCCGTTCCCTCGAGCACCTGGGGGCTACCACTACCTCTATGTCGCCATCGACAAGTTCACCAAATGGGTAGAGGTGGAAGCCGACCACACCATCTCGGCCGGGTCCGCAGTTAAGTTCATCAAGGGCCTCGTGAACCGGTTCGGGGTCCCTAACCACATCATCACCGACAATGGTTCGCGGTTCACTAGCAATCTCTTCAGGACATAGTGTGCTAACCTTAGAACACAGATCTGTTATGCTTCAATGGCACACCCCAGGAGCAATGGCCAAGCCGAACGCACTAACGCATAGGTCCTGAGAGGCCTCAAGACCAGGACCTTCAGGAAGAAGCTCGAGGCCTGCAGCAGGGGCTGGCACGAGGAGCTCCAATCCGTGCTGTGGTCCATCCGCACCACCACCACCAAGCTAACATGCGAGACCCCTTTCTTCCTCGTCTATGGAGCAGAAGCAGTTCTCCCTCTCGAGGTCAGGCATCGCTCTGCACGGGTCCTGGCATTTGCTGAGACACAGCAGGACGCCATGCGGGGAATGGACCTTGTGCTGGGGGAGGAACGCCGTCGTGAAGCCTCGCTCCGAGCGGCAAGATACCAGCAGGCGTTGCAACGGTACCACTATCGCAGCGTCCGCTCCAGGACGCTCGAGGTGTGTGATCTCGTCCTGAGGCGGGTGCTCTCCAGGGTAGGGCTGCACAAGCTCTCGCCCATGTGGGAGGGCCCGATTAGGATCGCCCGCGTCTCCAGGCCTAGTGTCGTGCTCCTGGAGGCGCAGGACGGGATCCCCATCTAGAACGCCTGGAACATCCAGGACCACCGAAAGTTTTACCCATGAGGCAAGGCCCAGTGCCTGTGAAGGTCTCAACTTATGACACTCTCACGTAATAATGAGTGGGGTTGTACACGCCCCGGAGTCTCAGGAGTGCCGCCCATGGGCCTCGGGGCTTCCTCCAATGTCCTAGTGGCAGCACTTAGCTCCGCACTGGTGAGAAGACTAGACTAGGTGCCGGACGCGGCTGTTCATTTCTTTCAGAAGTTGGCTTGCCCCTTTGTCTTTAATGAAATTTGGAGTTCTGGCATTTCTCGTTGGTTTGGTTGAACCCCCTCTTCTTTCTGATTCGTCCCTCGATCCTTTGTTTCTTCGCCAGGGAGGGCGGTAGTTGCCCGACGCTCTCCCTCGCACGCCCTGTGAGGGGGGCTAGACAGGCAGTCCGTGCGTGCGCACTTTCCTGGTCTTCGCGAGGCGTCCTCTTCTGAGCTTGTGATCGGCGCATCCCCCTTTTTTTAGTCTGTGCCCCACGGGTACCGCGACGCGGTGCGTTTGGCCATAACCAGCCCATACCCGAGGCTTTGCGCAAGAAAGGCTATGGATTTCTTAACGATTTTTTTCAGGTTCGTGATGTCACCCAAAACAACAGCGGGGAAGCCCCACCAGGTACCCATAGACGCGCGCCCTGATGCGGTCAAAGCTGCCCCGGACGCATCGAGTTAGGTTACCCCCTCTACACCCGCATAAGGCATAGATCTAACAGCACAACCCGAATACAATAAACGCACCATGAAAGCAACATAAGCACCACGGTTCATTACACGCACTCGCAGGGCCCCAAATTCGTTTCTGACAATGTAGGGGAAAGGGAAGGAGAGGGCAAGCAAAAGCGGCTCCTACGACGCGGCTGCTCATGAGGGTCGGCCCCGCACTCAGCCAGAGCCTTCCTCGCGCTTCACTGGGGCACGACGGTGGGATGACCCGCCACCATCCTCGAAGCGGGCCCAACGGCATGGCGGCCGGTCGTAGCCACCGCTGCTGGAGCTTTCGCCAGCGGAGGAGCTGCCTTAGCTGGGCGAACCGCGGTGGCCGCTGAGGGGAAGGTCACCCTCGTGCTCGCCACGGCCATCGCCAAGGCCAAGCACCTCGCTACCGTCGTCGTCTTCAGGGCAGCATCCAGCACGGCGACCGTCTTCCCCGAACACCCTCACGAAGAGGGTCGTGCGCCGTCATACTTGAAGTGGAGGGTGCACCGCCTGCCCAGGCCGCGCGCGCGGGAAAACGTCTGCCAACCGCGGGCCAGGGCTACGTTCCCCACAGCAGAGATCTCCACCGCGACCCACGAAGCCTTGCTACAGCAGTCGTCCGCCTGTAGCCAGAGGCCGCTGGGACCCGAAGCCGCCGGCTCTTCGGCAAAGAAGGGCGGAAGCTGGAGCCAGGTGCCGGTCGGGTTCTCCGACCACACAACGACTCCGGCAGCACCTCTGCCGAGTGGAAGCGTGGTCGGGGAGGCCTGGCGACCATGACGCGCCTCACCTCGTCGATGGGACCGTCACGCCCCAAGCGACATCCACCGAGAGGAGAAATGCTGCCTTGGACGCCCGGAGCGGCACCGGACCCCGAAGAGATCCGTCCACGGCCACGGGGAGCCGCAACATGGGTCGAGGTGTGCTTGCGAGGGCGACCACGCCCCCTTTTGGGAGGGGGAGAGCCGGGCCCCTCTTGGTGAGCCTTTTCCTTCTCCGCGGCAGAGAACCTCTTCATCGGCGCCATGGATGTCGCTGCTAGCAGTGAAGCAAGGAAGAAGGAGCAAGTGGAACGGGAAGAGATGGGCGACGGGGGCTCCACCTGTCCCCATTTAAAGTGGGAGAAGGCCAACCGACGACCCACACGATCGCACATAATGATGGCTTTTCTGTTGGTGATATGCCCTAGAGGCCATCGTGTATGATGATATTTCCTATGTGTTTATGAATAAAGATAGTCCTTGGACATTATCAATGATGTGTATCAGCAAGTACGTCACTTGTTTTTAGGACTATGCATTGTATGATGAACGTCCTAAAGGTCCCTAGTCGAAAGGGCTGTGTGGACGCACAGCAGACTAGACTAGCATATGACACGGTCGATGGCTTGGTCTCACTAGCCATGGAGCACTGGATGTTAACCGGATAATATGGACTCGGTAGGATCTGGTCCGATTCAACGTAGTCGGATCCGAGTTGAGATAAGGTCTGAGTCGGACAGACCCAACTATGAGATGCAGCGATCTGTCATCTCTGAGTCTATAGTACAACATACGTTATATGTCCTATGACCTGAGCTGGCGCATGTACTCGGGATGGTGACAGACTTGCTTTGGGCCAACTAAATGCTACTCCGTGACTGGGTAGTTACAAAGATAGGTTTCGGGCTTGTCCAGACCCATGATGTGAGACATGGTCAAGCAAGATGGGATTTGCCCCTATGATCACGAGAGATATGCTCTAAGCCCCTCGTGTGATCCGACCAGGATAAGCATGGCCGTGCGACATGGATTATGAGATAATCCGGTTTGTGGTCGGCATCATTGGAACGAGAACGAGGTCGGGCTAGCACAAGGATGACAGACTCGCCTTGAGCCCTACAACATATATCGTGTGGCAAAAGGAAGGTTCGCTCAACCAGCTTCATAGTCTGCTTGGTGTTCGGCATGCCTTGCTAGGGGCTGGTACGAACCATGTAGTTCAGAGGTGATTCGAACTTCGACCAAGCCGGCTTGAACCTAAGGGTTGGCACGCTTAAGGGAAGGAACCTATGAGGTCGGATCCAGGGACACTGGTCGGATGTGATCCGAGTTGTATTCGGATTGTGGCCGAGTAGACTTATGGGCTCTAGGGTCCATGGGAGGCCCAAGTGTTGAGCCCGCGACAGACGCCTATATAAAGTGGGGTGCGACACACTCATGCGGTTGATCGCGTCGGTGTTGTCACTAGGGTTTGCATGTGTTGCGAATAGACACCTCCACTCACCGCCAGTTGTGTGATCGGACCTAGCAGTCCATCGCACGACGTTCCTCCTACACGTGCGGATACCGTTAGAGGCAGTGCACTTGCGCCACTCCGGCGAACCTGTACGTGGCAACCGACGACCGACTGTTCGAGGGAGATCGAAAAAGGAGGAGACGATCCACGCGGACGCGCTGCCCCAACTCTTCTTCCGCTGCACGGCACTGCGCGTCTAGTGGTAACAAAGTGTGATCCATCTCCTGTAGCATGATCTTGGTTGTTCTGCACGTAGGAAATTTTAATTTGCAGTCGATGCACCCTACCATAGAACCCAACAGTGGTATCAGATCCAGTTCTATAGGATTTGAATTCAGATCGTATGCATATTAGATATGTGGAGGCGATAGATGAGATCTGTTGTCGTTGATGAGATCGGCTATACGCATGGTTGATGAGATCAACTGCACATGGGGATCGATGTGGCTATGTTTTCTGTCAATCGGACTCACCGTGTGCGTAGCGCCTTGTATTTCATACACGATCACTGAAACCAGTAGAATGCGATTCTATGCATAACTTTATTTTGCAGGGTTTGGTGTGAGTAGTATGGTTCATGTGTATGTGATGCATGTGTGTAAATTATACATGGCATGCGTGTCATGTTTGTCAGCCCGAAGGAGCCAAAGTGTTGTCATTATATTGTATAACGACCAGCGTGTTGACTTGTGACTCTATGTAAAATTCATTACTAGTTATAGTAGTTGGATAATAGAGATTAGGTTGGTGGCTTAGCGTACAGGCATGACAAACAAGATGGAGTTCCTAGATGGTCATTAGAGTCGGAGCCGACCTGGAAGAACATCCATGAAGGAGCCATACTATTTCACAATATATGTTTTATTTGTGATTGTTATGCTTCTTGTTTTCTATGCATGTTAGAATGATAGAAACATCCCTCGTTAATATCAAGAAATTTTCCATTCCCGATGTTGCACCTTCGCACGTCAAGTACGTCTAGTAGTGGGCTCATAAAATTGGGGTGCTACTAGTTGTCCTTGATTTGAAGGGTTCATGTCAGACACGGACATGCACTGCATTAGGTTAACTTGACAAGGCTATCAAAATGGTTTTGGGCCTTGTGGCAAAGAAGGTTGGGGGCCGGGGTATGATATACCTTCCCGACCGACGGGAGTTGTATAGAGATACGATTAGCAAGGAGTTGCTTACCGGATAGGCATGCTATCTAGCAGTGATGTTAAAGCTCACTAGTTGCATGTGTTAGTCGGATCCTGAATCACTGAGAGTTTGCAGAGGGATGCGAACTTCACTGGCACCACCTGATTAAGGCTTGAATTAATCTACATAAAAACATTCCTTAGTGATTGCATATTTTCTGTTGTAGATCAATGGCACCACCTGCCCAACCCAACTTTGCATTGAAATCAATTCTATAAAAGGATAAACTGAATGGAACAAACTTTACCACCTGGTATAGAAATCTGAGAATTGTTCTCAAGCATGATAAAAGGGAACAAGTTCTAGACGATCCACTTCCAAAGGAACCTGCCGATAATGCTAGTGCCGTAGCTAAGAATGCCTACCAGAAACTTGTTGATGAATCAACAGAGATCAGCTGTCTGATGCTGGCTTGTATAGAGCCCGATTTGCAACAACATTTCAAAAATGTTGAGGCTTACGATATGATCGAGAGTCTCAAGAGCATGTTTCAGACACAGGCTAGGACCGAAAGGTTCAATGTCTGGCGATCCTTGATGGATTGCAAGATGAAGGAAGGTGATCCACTGAGCCCACATGTGATCAAGATGATCAGATATGTGAAAGCTTTGGATCATTTGGACTTCCTGCTCTTGGATGAGCTAGCTACTGATGCAGTTCTGGGTTCTCTTCTGCCCAGCTATGGGACATTCATCTCGAACTATCATATGCATGGCATGGATAAGAAGCTCACTGAATTGCATGGGATGCTCAAAGTGGCAGAGCAGGATATTAAGAAAGGCACACATCAAGTGTTGATGGTGCAGAAATCGGCTAAGTTCAAGAAGAGTTGGTCCAAGAAATAGGCTAAGGCAAAGGGCACGGAGACGGTAACCTCCGCCGCAATGCCGAAGTCTAGACCAGACTCGAAGACCATTTGCTATCATTGCAAGGAGACTGGTCACTGGAAGAGGAACTGTAGCAAGTGGCTTGCAGAGCATGGCAAGAAGGCCGGAAATGCTTCTTCGGGCAAAGGTACACTTGTTGCATATGTTATAGACATTTACCTTGCTAACATACCTAGTAGCTCTTGGGTATTTGATACCGGATCGGTTGTTCATATTTGCAACTCGATACAGGGGCTGGTAAGAACTAGGCGTGTGGCACAAGGGGAGATTGACATCAGGGTCGGCAACAAAGCAAGAGGTGCTGCGTTGGAAGCCGGCACGATGCAGATCTAGCTTCCTTCTGGATTTATTTTGGAATTAAATAATTGTTATTACATAACTGCACTTAGTCAGAACATTATTTCTGCCTCATGCTTGATGAGTCAGGGTTATGAGTTCAATTTAAAGGACAATGGTTGTTCGATTTATTTGAATGGGATGTTCCACGGCTATGCACCCATTGTTGATGGGCTATTTATATTGAATCTAGAACAGGAACCGGTCTATAACGTGAATGTCAAGAGGCATAAGCCTAATGAGATAAATTCTACGTACTTCTGGCATTGCCGGTATCGATGTCAAAACCGGCGGATCTCGGGTAGGGGGTCCAGAACTGTGCGTCTAAGGCGGATGGTAACAAGAGGCAGGGGACAGGATGTTTACCCAGGTTCGGGCCCTCTTGATGGAGGTAATACCCTACGTCCTGCTTGATTGATCTTGATGATATGAGTATTACAAGAGTTGATCTACCACGAGATCGTAGAGGCTAAACCCTAGAAGCTAGCCTATGGTATGATTGTATATTGTCCTACGGACTAAACCCTCCGGTTTATATAGAGACCAGAGGGGGCTATGGTTACACAGAGTCGGTTACAAAGGAGGAGATTTACATATCCGTACTGCCAAGCTTTCCTTCCACGCCAAGGAGAGTCCCATCCGGACACGGGACGGAGTCTTCAATCTTGTATCTTCATAGTCCAATAGTCCGGCCAAAGGATATAGTCCGGCTGTTCGGAGACCCCCTAATCCAGGACTCCCTCAGTAGCCCCCGAACCAGCCTTCAATGACGATGAGTCCGGCGCGGATATTGTCTTCGGCATTGCAAGGCGGGTTCTTCTCCAAATTCTGAATATCTACTGAGTAGTGTCCGACTCCCCATAAATGTTGCACTTCTTGGCTTCCGTGCCCAATAAGGGCTATCTTCCACGTGTCGAGTGAATGAGAGAAGCCATGGCATTTTTACATTTGCCACCCTAGCCATGTAAGTAAACTGTCTATTAAATAGATGGGGATTCTTAGATCTAGACCACACCATCCTCCCATGGCGAGTATCCATCGGAGCGCGCTCGGAAAAATCCATTCCAACATGGCCAGCCATCGCAGCTCCTCCTCCCGCTCCCGTAGTCCTAAGCCCGGTGATTGGGAGAAGTGTTCCATCCCACACAGCCAATTAGTAGAGTTACAGACCCAGGGATTTCTCCCTCCAGCGTATATGGTCCCCGTTCGAGCCGGGCTCACCACCTATAATGGCGGCGAGCAAGCGGAGAGCCTCCCTAATCCCTCCAAGGGGGAGCGGGTATGCCTTGTTCCTTACTTACTATGGGGACTTGGATTTCCAATCCATCCTTCCTCCGCGAGCTCCTGGAGTTTTATGGCCTCCAGTTGCATAATTTCACTCCCGCTTCCATATTACACATCGATGGTTATGTTGCCCTTTGTGAGCTGTTTCTGGGCTGCGAGGCTCATTTCGAGCTGTGGAAGAGGCTATTCTGCCTTGTGCCCCGTACACAGGAGGGTTCAATATATCAAGTTGGCGGAGCCGAAATATGGCGCATCGCCATGACCGGATACCTGTCCGGTACCCTGAAGAAGACGTCCGAAGACTGGCCTTCGGAGTGGCTTTACATGGAGGACGTCCCCCTTCCAGATCCTATTCGGAGGGGTCTTCCCGAGTTCAACAATGCTCCTTTGAAGAAATGCCGAAGCTGGCGCCCACGGAGCCCCCAGGAGGAAGATAACAGAGAAGTCCTTTACCTAATGGACCGAATAAAAGTGCTGGCTCAATCAGGACTGACAATAATCGAGGTTATGTCAATATGTATAATGCGGGGGGTGCGGCCACTTCAATATCGAGGGCACCCCATGTGGTGCTTTAACGGGGAAGATGATGCCACCCGATGCGGGTGTAAGGGACTGGACTCAGCTGCTGCTCTAGCAAAAATTCTGTCCGATTTGTTCAAGGGAGAGGAAGAGGAGTTCATCCGTATTAAGCCACGGGATGGATTCTCCATGTACAACCCTCCAAGCTGGGTGAGTTGTCAGTCTTTACTCCCAACCTTCCCGCATTCTTCATCGTAAATACTCACCTTGCCGTTTCATGGAAGGAACTGCGAAAAGCTGTAAGGGAGGTCAACAGCCCACCTCCACAACCGGAGGACCCTGACCGGGCCCTCGATCCCGGACTAGAAGAGGATCCAAACATATTTTGTGGAGCTGATAGATAGGGCATTCTATCAATTGAGTTGCGATGATGCCATGGTGGCCATCATGGCCGACTATCCCGGGCTACTCCTAGCATCGCATGTATGAAAAACCAGAGTCCCAACTTCCAAGAAGGATCCTGATAACCCACAAGTATAGGGGATCACAATAGCTTTTGAGGGTAAAGTATTCAACCCAAATTTATTGATTCGACACAAGGGGAGCCAAAGAATATTCTCAAGTATTAGCAGCTGAGTTGTCAATTCAACCACACCTAGAAACTTAGTATCTGCAGCAAAGTGTTTAGTAGCAAATTAATATGATAGTGGTGGTAGCAGCAACAAAAGTAAAGACAACAAAAGTAATGTTTTTGGTATTTTGTAGTGATTGTAACAGTAGCAATGGAAAAGTAAATAAGCGTAAACCAGTATATGGAAAACTCGTAGGCACCGGATCAGTGATGGATAATTATGCCGAATGCGGTTCATCGTGTAACAATCATAACATAGGGTGACACAGAACTAGCTCCAATTCGTCAATGTAATGTAGGCATGTATTCCGTATATAGTCATACGTGCTTATGGAAAACAACTTGCATGACATCTTTTGTCCTACCCTCCCGTGGCAGCAGGGTCCTATTGGAAACTAAGGGATATTAAGGCCTCCTTTTAATAGAGAACTGGAACAAAGCCATTAGCACATAGTGAATACATGAACTCCTCAAACTATGGTCATCACCGGGAGTGGTCCCGATTATTGTCACTTCGGGGTTGCCGGATCATAACACATAGTAGGTGACTATAGACTTGCAAGATAGGATCAAGAACTCACATATATTCATGAAAACATAATAGGTTCAGATCTGAAATCATGGCACTCGGGACCTAGTGACAAGCATTAAGCATAGCAAAGTCATAGCAACATCAATCTCAGAACATAGTGGATACTAGGGATCAAACCCTAACAAACTAACTCGATTACATGATAAATCTCATCCAACCCATCACCGTCCAGCAAGCCTACGATGGAATTACTCATGCACGACGGTGAGCATCATGAAATTGGTGATGGAGGATGGTTGATGATGACGACGGCGACGAATCCCCCTCTCCCGAGCCCCAAACGGACTCCAGATCAGCCCTCCCGAGAGGTTTTAGGTCTTGGCGGTGGCTCCGTATCGTAAAACGCGATGATTTCTTCTCTCTTATTTTTTTTCTCTCTGAAAGCAAATATATAGAGTTGGAGTTGGCGTCGGAGGGTCAACAAGGGGCCCACGAGGTAGGGGGGCGCGCCCTGGGGGGTGCCCCCCACCCCCGTGAGAAGGGTGTGGGCCCCCTGGTCTTCATATTTGGCAAGGATTTTTTATTATTTTTTCTAAGACCTCCCGTGGAGTTTCAGGTCATTCTGAGAATATTTTTTTCTGCACATAAAACAACATCATGGTAATTCTGCTGAAAACAGCATCAATCCGGGTTAGTTCCATTCAAATCATACAAGTTAGAGTCCAAAATAAGGGCAAAAGTGTTTGGAAAAGTAGATAAGAAGGAGACATATCAACTCCCCCAAGCTTAAACCCTTGCTTGTCCTCAAGCAATTCAGTTGACAAATTGAAAGAAAGAAAAACTTTTACAAACTCTGTTTGCTCTTGTTGTTGTAACTATGTCAAGCCAGCATTCAAGTTTTTAGCATAGATCATAACTAACCTCATTTGTAATAATTCTCAGGTCTCACAATTACCCATATCAATAGCATAATCAACTAGCAAGTCATAATAATAAATCTCAGATGACAACACTTCCTCAAAACAATCATAATATGATATAACAAGATGGTATCTCGCTAGCCCTTTCTAAGACCGCAAAACATAAATGCAGAGCACCTTTAAAGATCAAGGACTGACTAGACATTGTAATTCATGGTAAAAGAGATCCAATCATAGTCACACCCAATATAAATTAACAGTGATGAATGCAAATGACGGTTGTGCTCTCCAGCTAGTGCTTTTTAATAAGAGGGTGATGACTCAGCATAAAAGTAAATGGATAGGCCCTTCGCAGAGGGAAGCAGGGATTTGTAGAGGTGCCAAAGCTCGGTTTTGAAATAGATAAATTGTATTTTGAGCGGTATACTTTCATTGTCAACGTAGCAACTAAGACATGGCGATATCTTCCATGCTAAACACATTATAGGCGGTTCCCAAACAGAATGGTAGAGTTTATACTCCCCCTCCACCAACAAGCATCAATCCATGGCTTGCTCGAAACAACGAGTCCCTCCAACATACATCAGGTCCCAGGGGGAGCTTTGTTTGCAATTAATTTTGATTTAGTTTGCATAAAGCATGGGACTGGGCATCCCGGTGACCAGCCATTTTCTCGTGAGTGAGGAGCGGAGTCCACTCCTCTTGAGAATAACCCGCCTAACACGAAAGATAAGGACAACCTTTGTTGATACATGAGCTATTCGAGCATACAAAACAGAATATTTATTTAAAGGTTTAGAGTTTGGCACATACAAATTTACTTGGAACGGCAGGTAGATACCGCATATAGGAAGGTATAGTGGACTCATCTGGAATAACTTTGGGGTTTAAGGGATTGGATGCACAAGCAGTCCCGCTTAGTACAGGTGAAGGCTAGCAAAAGACTGGGAAGCGACCAACTAGAGAGCGACAACAGCCATGTACATGCATTAAAATTAATAAACATTGTATGCAAGCATGAGTAGGATATAATCCACGATGAACATAAATATCGTGAAGGCTATGTTGATTTTGTTTCAACTACATGTGTGAACATGTGCCAAGTTAAGTCACTTAAATCATTCAAAACAGGATACCACCCCATCATACCACATCATAATCATCTCAATAGCATGTTGGCATACAAGGTAAACCATTATAACTCATAGCTAATCAAGCATGGCACAAGCAACTATGATCTCTAATTGTCATTGCAAACATGTTTATTCATAGTAAGCTGAATCTAGAACGACGGGCTCATCATATTTACAAAAACAAAAGAGGTCGAGTTCATACCAGCTTTTCTCATCTCAGTCAGTCCATCATATATCATCATAATTGCCTTTCACTTGCACGACCGAACGGTGTAAATAATAATAAGAGTGAACGTCCATTGGACTAAGCTGGAATCTGCGAGCATTCAATAAACAGGAGAAGACAAGGCAATATGGGCTCTGGGTTAAATCAACAATAACGCATATAAGAGCCACTTCAACAATTTAATTATGGTCTTCTCCTACTGACCCCCAAAGAAAAGAAATAAAACTATTTACACGGGAAAGCTCCCAACAAGCAAAAGAAGAACGGGAAATATTTTCAGGTTTTCTTTTTAATTATTACTACTACAGCAGAAAAATAAACTACTACTAAATTTTTTGGTTTTTCTTAAGGTTTAACAAACACACAAGAAGAAAGCAGGAAAAGAAAAATAAACTAGCATGGATATTACAGTGAAAAAGTATGAGCACCGACATCTAGCAATGAGTGTGTGTGAACATAAATGTAATGTCGGTGAGAAATACGTACTCCCCCAAGCTTAGGCTTTTGGCCTAAGTTGGTCTATGGCCACGGCTGGCCTGGCGGATATCCATAATAATAGTTGTTGGGATCATACTGTGATGAAGAGGAATAGTTGGGATCATACTTATGTGCAGCGGTTATCACCTGCTGAGCTGCAGCGTGGAGTCGGGCTGCCCCCGCCCTCCTCTCGTACTCTTCTGCCTCCTCTCTGGTAATAACATATCTTCCTTTTGTCTGTGAATCAAAGAAGGCAGGAGCAGGGAGAGTAATACGGAAAACACATCGTTTATCAAAAATTAAGCGATATAAGAGAGGTGATTCAGGCCTCTCGACAAACTGGTGCGAAGCCATAGAGTTATAATCTAAATATGCAGGAGGCAACTCCATATCACCCTCACGAATGTCTATTATGATGCAACCTATGAGCTACAATGGCTCCCATATGATAAGATTGGTCTCCTAACACAGCACTCCTAAGAATGCTAAGATTAGGGACACACATGTGACATGCTTCATCCTTAGCATTTATGCATCTACCGAGAAAAGAGAAAAATAATGTATAGAAGGAAAGTGAACGCTCCCTATGGTAGCTTGCGTTATATCTCTGGATTCCCCCACAGTTATACTAGAAAGAAAGTTTCTAAATTCAGATTTAGGGGGATCCCTAATACTGCCCCACGATGGAAGTTCGCAAGCAGAAGTGAAATCCTCTAGGTCCATGGTATAAGATTTGTCATAAAGATCAAACATGACTGAAGGAGAATTACGCGAAGATGAATACTCAAACCTCCTCACAAATGAGCTTGTGAGATCATGATACTGGGGGCATTTGTTAGCCTCAAAATCCTCAAGACCGGCATTGCGCAAATATGATTTGAATTCTTCTTTAGTTCCCACACGGTCCATAAAATTTTCCGACGGCCATTCGCAAGGCCGCACCGGAGCGTCTCTTGGTGGATCCTCGTCAGCATCGCGCATAGCAATCCTGGGTTCTTGCTTCTTAGAGGAACCACCTTGGAACATCTTCCTAAACATATTGTTTTTCTCTGAAAAATTCTGAAATTTTTAGTAAATTCAAAATAAAAGTAAACCAAATTCAATAATATTGATATCAACTACTCCTACAAGTGCCTAGAGCCTATATCAAGCATTAGAACTACTTGGAACCATAAAAATTTGACATGCAAGCTCAAGAACATGGTCACCTATGCAGCACAAATTTGCAAAGAATAAGGCACTAGAACAAAAACTAATTGGACCAATGGAGGAGTCACATACCAAGGAACAATCTCCCCAAGCAGTTTTGCGAGAGGTGCTTTGAGCAAGGAGATCGAAAATCACAGCAAAAGTGGCTGGAACTCATGCTTGAGTTGGTTTTTCGGGTTTGTTTGAGACAGAGGAAGACGATGGGTGCTGTGATAAGTGGAGGAGGGCCACCATGGGCCCACGAGGTAGGGGGCGCACCCTATAGGGGGGGCGCCCACCACCCTCGTGGCCAGGCGTCAGCTCCTCCCGCGGTAATTTTTGCATAGTAAATCCTCAAATATTCCCGAAAAAATCATATTAAATTGGCATGGCATTTTGAGGACTTTATTTTCGTGATATTTTTATATTGCACGGATAAGTCAGGAAACAGACAGAAAAATACTATTTTACTTTATTTAATATAAATAACAGAAAATATAAAGGGGGTACAGAAGTTTGTGCTTCTAGTTTCATCCATATCATGCTCATCAAAAAGAATCCACTAACAAGGTTGATCAAGTCTTGTTAACAAACTCATTCCGATAATCATGAAACCAGAGAAATTTCGAATAACACTAAGTTACCTCAACGGGGATATGCACATCCCCTATAATAAGAATATCATATTTCTTCTTGACAGTAGGGAGAGGAAATTCAAAACCTCCAAATATAATCGATGGAATTTTCCCAATAGAGTTGATACTATGAACTTGAGGTTGTTTCCTCGAAAAGTGTACCGTATGCTCATTACCATTAACATGAAAAGTAACATTGCCTTTGTTGCAATCAATAACAGCCCCTGCAGTATTAAGAAAAGGTCTTCCAAGAATAATAGACATACTATCATCCTCGGGAATATCAAGAATAACAAAGTCCGTTAAAATAGTAACGTTTTCAACCACAACATGCACATCCTCACAGATACCGATAGGTATAGCAGTTGATTTATCAGCCATTTGCAAAGATATTTCGGTAGGTGTCAGTTTATTCAAGTCAAGTCTACGATATAAAGAGAGAGGCATAACACTAACACCGGCTCCAAGATGACATAAAGCAGTTTTAATATAATTTCTTTTGATGGAGCAAGGTATAGTAGGTACTCCAGGGTCTCCAAGTTTCTTTGGTATTCCACCCTTAAAAGTATAATTAGCAAGCATGGTGGAAATCTCAGCTTCCGGTATCTTTCTTTTATTAGTAATAATATCTTTCATATATTTAGCATAAGGATTTGTTTTGAGCACATCAGTTAATCTCATACGCAAAAAGATAGTCCTAATCATTTTAGCAAAGCGCTCAAAATCCTCATCATCCTTTTTCTTGGATGGTTTCAGAGGAAAAGGCATGGGTTTCTGAACCCAAGGTTCCCTTTCTTTACCATGTTTCCTAGCAACAAAGTCTCTTTTATCATAACGTTGATTCTTTGATTGTTGGTTATCAAGATCAACAGCAGGTTCAATTTCTACATCATTGTCATTACTAGGTTGAGCATCATCATGAACATCATCATTAATATTTTTACTAGGTTCATGTTCATTACCAGATTGTGTTTCAGCATCAGACATAGATATATCATTTGGATTATCGGGTGGTTCAACAATAGGTTCACTAGAAGTTTGCACAGTTCTATCATTTTTCTTCTTCTTCTTTTTAGAATAACTAGGAACATCAATATTATTTCTTTGAGAATCTTGCTCGATTCTCTTAGGGTGGCCTTCAGGATACAAAGGTTCCTGAGTCATTCTACTAGTTCTCGTATCCACTCTAAAAGCATAATCATTTTTCTTACTATTCATTTCATCAAGCACTTCTTTTTGAGCCTTAAGTACTTGTTATACTTGAGTGGTAACCATAGAAGCATGTTTGCTAACAAGTTTCAGTTCACCTTTAATATCAGCCATATATTCACCCAAGCATCTAATCATATAAGCATTTTCTTTTAATTGTCTACCAAAATAAGCATTGAAGTCATCATGCTTAAACATAAAGTTATCAAACTCATCCAAGCACTGACTAGCAATTTTAGTAGGAGGGACTTCAGCTTTATCATATCTATAGAGAGAATTTACCTTTACTACCTGTGTCGGGGTATCGGGATCAGGAGGTTCTTTAGTAAATAAATAATTGAGATCATACGTTTCTTCAACATGCGGTATATTAAGACCATGTATTTCTTCAATGGGAGGTAAATTCTTAACATCTTCGGCTTTAATACCTTTTTCTTTCATAGATTTCTTTGCCTCTTGCATATCTTCGGGACTGAGAAATAGAATACCTCTCTTCCTCGGAGTTGGTTTATGAATAGGCTCAGTAATTGGAGTAGGAGATGGCTCAGGAGCTGGCTCAGGAGGTGCCCAATTATTTTCATTTGTCAACATATTATTCAATAGAATTTCAGCTTCATCCGGTGTTCTTTCCCCGAAAAGAGAACCAGCACACTATCCAAGTAATCTCTGGAAGCATCGCTTAGTCCATTATAAAAGATATCAAGTATTTTAGGTTTCTTAAGAGGATGATCAGGCAAAGCATTAAGTAACTTGAGAAGCCTCCCCCAAGCTTGTGGGAGACTCTCTTCTTTAATTTGCACAAAGTTGTATATTTCCCTCAAAGCAGCTTGTTTCTTATGAGCAGGGAAATATTTAGCAGAGAAGTAATAAATCATATCCTGGGGACTACGCACACAACCAGGTTCAAGAGAATTAAACCATATCTTAGCATCGCCCTTTAATGAGAATGGAAATATTTTGAGTAAATAGAGGTAACGTGATCTCTCATTATTAGTGAACAGGGCAGCTATATCATTTAACTTAGTAAGATGTGCCACAACAGTTTCAAATTCATAGCCATAAAACGGATCAGATTCAACCAAAGTAATTATATCAGGATCAACAGAGAATTCATAATCCTTATCAGGAACACATATAGGTGAAGTAGCAAAAGCAGGGTCGGGTTTCATTTTATCTCTAAGTGATTCTTTGTTCCATTTAATTAATAACCTCTTAAGCTCATATCTATCTCTGCAAGCTAAAATAGCTAAAGAAGCATCCCTATCAAAAAGATAACCTTTAGGAATAACATGCATGTTTTCATCATCACTATCATCATCGTATTCAGATTCAATGATTTCTCTTTCTCTAGCCCTAGCAATTTGTTCATCAAGAAATTCGCTAAGGGGCACAGTAGTATCAGGCATAGAAGCAGTTTCATCATAAGTATCATGCATAACAGAAGTGGCATCATCAATAACATGCGACATATCAGAACGAATAGCAGAAGCAGGTGTAGGTGTCGCAAACTTACTCATAACAGAAGGTGAATCAAGTGCAGAGCTAGATGGTAGTTCCTTACCTCCCCTCGTAGTTGAGGGATAGATCTTGGTTTTTGGATCTCTCAAGTTCTTCATAGTGTCCAGCAGATATAAATCCCAAGTGACTCAAAGAATAGAGCTATGCTCCCCGGCAACGGCGCCAGAAAAAAGGTCTTGATAACCCACAAGTATATGGGATCGCAACAGCTTTCGAGGGTAAAGTATTCAACCCAAATTTATTGATTCGACACAAGGGGAGCCAAAGAATATTCTCAAGTATTAGCAGCTGAGTTGTCAATTCAACCACACCTGGAAACTTAGTATCTGCAGCAAAGTGTTTAGTAGCAAAGTAATATGATAGTGGTGGTAGCAGCAACAAAAGTAAAGACAGCAAAAGTAATGTTTTTGATATTTTGTAGTGATTGTAACAGTAGCAACGGAAAAGTAAATAAGCGTAAACCAGTATATGGAAAACTCGTAGACACCGGATCAGTGATGGATAATTATGCGGATGCGGTTCATCATGTAACAGTCATAACATAGGGTGACACAGAACTAGCTCCAATTCATCAATGTAATGTAGGCATGTATTCCGTATATAGTCATACGTGCTTATGGAAAAGGACTTGCTTGACATCTTTTGTCCTACCCTCCCGTGGCAGCGGGTGTAACACCCCGGATTTAATTTACCTTATATGTATCCCAACTCTTGCCGTTTCCGGCACTAAGTTATTTTATTTTCCTCGGGTTCGGGTTTTTGTCTTCGTGTGTTGTTGTCTTTGTCATGCATCTCATATCATGTCATCATGTGCATTGCATTTGCATACGTGTTCGTCTCATGCATCCGAGCATTTTCCCCGTTGTCCGTTTTGCATGCCGGCGCTTCTATCTCCTCCGGTGCCCCTTTCTACCTCTTCTCATTTGTGGGGGTTAAACATTTCCGTATTGGACCGAGACTTGCCAAGCGGCCTTGGTTTACTACCGGTAGACCGCTTGTCAAGTTTCGTGCCATTTGGACTTCATTTGATACTCCAACGGTTAACCGAGGGACCAAGAAGGACTTGTTTGTGTTGCAGCCCATCATCCTTCCAATTTGGCCCAAAAACCAACAAAGACCCTTCCATCATCTACAGCGTTCGATCACGATCGCGTGGCCGAAAACCGCACCTCATTTGGAGTCTCCTAGCTCCTCCTACCTCTATATATAGACCCCTCATTCCAAATCCCGGGTCTCTTCTTTCCCTAACCCTAAAATTCCTCGCGCCGCCGCCGAACACCGCCCTGATCCAGTGAGCAGCCGCCATGTGGCAACCGCCGGCCGCCCCCGCGCGAGGCCCGCCGAGCCCGTAGCCGGCCCCCGAGGGCCCGAGCTCGCGCCGCCCATCTCCTCCTCGCGCCGCCCGCGCCCCGTATTCCTCCTCCCGTCCGGCCGTCGCCCGCCGCCGCAGGCCACTGCGACCTCGCCGGAGCACTCGCCGGCCGCCTCGCCCTCACCACCTCGCCGGCGCCTACCTCGCTGCCCGGCCTCCCCGACCTCGCCGCCGCGCGTCCCGGTCCTGATCCGGCCTCCTTCGGTCGTCCCCGCGCCCTTGCCACCTCACCGGAGCAAGGAACCTCGCCGGAGACCTCGAGATCCCGCCGCTGCTACAGTACCCGCTACAGTAAACCCTAGATCTGGGTTGACTTTCTCCCCCTCTCTTAGATTTATTTTGCAATCTTTGGCATGCCGTAACTCCTCATCCGTAGCTCCGATTTGCGTGTGTAGCATATCAAAATGTTCGCCTCGACGAGTACATCATTTCATCTCATTGCAGCATTTTCATTTGAGCTCATCTTGATGTCTGAAATGCTGTTGGAAGAGGGCTATGTGATATAATTGTCAGATCTGTTTCATCAAATAGATATTTGTCATTTTTGCCATGATTAATGTGTGCATGATATGCTCCTTAGCTCTACATGAGTTTTGTTATATGCTTTACAGAGGTGCTTACCATGTATTTTTGTGATATGTGTGGTGACTAGCACCAGCTTGCAAAGTAGTGCAATCGGTAATGCTGATTTCAGGGACTTAGAAATTCACTAAGTCCTTGTTCTGATTTTGTCATTATGCCATATGTTCATGTTGTTTCCTAGTGATCCGTGCCCCTTTTGAGGATGATCAGTAAGGATGTTTTGTTAACATTGTGGTGCTTTACCGATCCATGTCTTTGGTTGCATTTATGGAGCACCCTAGCTTGAGTCAATCGAGCTCTACTTTTTCTATGTCGTGAATCCTGGCAGATTGTTGACTTATTAGCGATTTTGCCGAGGATGTTGCTATTGATCCGTGCATGCTATGTTGTTGTTCTTGCCATGTCTAGCTCCTATGATATGTACTATTGATGGGTGTATGCTTAGTTTATCATGCCATGCTCTGTATTGAGTGGATCGAGCTCGTGAACATGCCTACTCGTTAACTGATTTGCATGCTCCAGTTTTTCACTAAGTCTGTAATCTGATTATGTTTTTGCCATGTTCACATGTGTAACACCCCGGATATGACTTTCCCAATATGTATTCCAACTCTTGCTATTTCCGGCCTTAAGTTATTTTATTTTCTCGGGTTCGGGTCTTTGTCTCCATGTGTTGTTATCATTGTCATGCATCTCATATAATGTCATCATGTGCATCGCATTTGCATACGTGTTCATCTCATGCATTCGAGCTTTTTCCCCGTTGTCCGTTTTGCATTCCGGCGCTTCGTTCTCCTCCGGTGGTCATTTCTACCTTTCTTTCGTGTGTGGGGATTAAACATTTCCAGATTGGACCGAGACTTGCCAAGCGGCCTTGGTTTACTACCGGTAGACCGCCTGTCAAGTTTCGTACCATTTGGACTTTGTTTGATACTCCAACGGTTAACCGAGGGACCAAAAAGGCCTCGTGTGTGTTGCAGCCCAACACCCCTCCAAGTTAGCCCAAAACTCACCAAAACCTTCTCCATCATCTAGAGCGTTCGATCATGATTGCGTGGCCGAAAACCGCACCTCATTTGGACTCTCCTAGCTCCCTCTATGCCTATATAAAGGTCTCTCCCCGAAAATCCCGGATCCCCTCCTTCTCTAACCCTAGACCTAGTCCCTCTCCGCGCCGGACACGTTCGGACGGAGCCGGACGCGTCCGCCGCCGCGCCCATCCAACCACAGACCGCCACGTGGCCCGGCCACCGCCACATGGTCGGCCCGCTCGGGCCCGAAGCCGGCCCCGCAGATCCGGTCGCCGCCGCCCCGCTCCTCCGCCCGCGCAGCCGCGCCTCCCTCGCCACGCCTCCACGCCGGCCGCCGCTCCCTTGCCGCGCCGCCGCCTGGGCGCCGCCTCCGCCCGCCGGAGAACCCGCGGCCCGGTCGCCGCCGACGCCGCTGCGTCCTCCGTCCGCGCGGGATCCACGCCTGAGGACTCCGGCGACACCTCCTCCCCCTCTCCAGATCCGGTCGCCGTCGTCTCGTCTTCTCCGGCGTCACCACGTCCAACTCCGGCGAGAGCTCGGTTCGTCCTCGGTTCGCATGGTCGGGGACGAACCCTAGATCCAGATCTGATTCGGAGGTTGATTTCGTCTAAGTCTTTTTCCTGTTCATATTTTCTACCCATGTTGATCATGCTATATCTCCGCATCCGTAGCTCCATTTTGGTCATATAGCATATCAAAATGTTCGCCTCAGAGAGTACATCATTTCATTCCATTGCATCATTTTCATTTGAGTTCATCTTGATGCCCGAAATGCTGTTAGAAGAGTGCTACTTGAGATAATTGTCAGATCTGCTGCTACATTTAGCTATTTGTCATTTTTGCCATGATTTATGTGTGCATGATATGCCCATGAGCTCTACATATGTTTTGTTAAGGGTTTTGCCATCTTTCCAGAGGTGCAACCCATGTATTTTTGTGATGTGTGTGGTGACTAGCACAAGCTTGCAAAGTGAGGCACTTGTTAATGCTGATTTCAGGGACTTAGCATTTCCACCAAGTCCTTGATCTGTTTATCTCATATGGCCATATGTTCATGTTGTTTCCTAGTGATCCGTGCCTCTTTTGAGGATGATCAGTAAGGATGTTTTGTTAATATTGCAGTGCTCTAGCCATCCATGTCTTTGTTTGCAATTATGGAGCATCCTAGCTTGAGTCAATCAAGCTCTACTTTTGTCATTTCGTGAATCTGGGCAGATTGTCTACTTGTTAGCGATTTTGCCGATGATGTTGTAGTTGATTCGTGCATGTTATGCTATTTTTATTTCCATTTCTAGCTTGAATTTTGTGTATTCTTGATGTGTGTATGCTTATCTTGTCATGACTTGTTCTGTAGTGAGTGCATCGAGCTCGTAAACATGCCTACTTGATATCTGTCTCAGCATGCTCCAGTTTTCACTAAATCTGTGATCTGTTTATGTTTTTGCCATGTTCACATGCTTGCAAATTTATTTTCTGATCCCTTTTGGCTCAAGGTCACTAAGGGACTTTTGTTAAGCTCTTTGAGTAGCTCCATGCCATGCTTTATTTTGCCATGTTCAGGTCCTGTAGCATATAGTTTTCATGCTCCAAAGAGTGCTATCTGATATGAAATTCCAGACAAGTGTTAATTTCACTAAGTCTGAAATCTGTTTACCATATGCAATTTTGCCATGCTTGTTTGAACCTGTTAATGGATGGGTTGGCCGTAGCTCAGTGCTAGACTTTTGTTAAGCATCATGAATGGGTTCCTGCCATGTATTTTGATGCCATGTTTGGGTGCTATAGCATGTTCATCTTGTTTCATTTAGATGACTACTTGCTGTAAATCGCAGAACGTGGCCATATTTGAATTGCTTGCCATTTCCAAACCATAACTCCGATTCTGACATTCTTTATATCGTTTTCAAGCGATTTCATCTCATATTTCCAGTGGCACACTTGGATTTCCAAGTTGAGGCCAGGTTCATGCATTCCTTGTCACATCTTGCATATGCATCCCGCATCGCATCCCGCATAGCATATCATCTTTGCATCATATTGTTTGAGCTTTGCATGTGGTTGATTGTGTTCCGTTTGCTTGTTTGTGTTGTTTGGGTAGAGCCGGGAGACGAGTTCACTAACGAGGAGCACGTTGAGTTTGCTTTCGAGGATCCAGTCAACTCTGACAACTTTGCAGGCAAGATGATCATACCCTCGAAATCACTACTATCTTTGCTTTTGCTAGATGCTCGCTCTTTTGCTATGCCAATGCTACGATGCCTACCACTTGCTTTCAAGCCTCCTAAATTGCCATGTCAAACCTCTAACCCACCATGTCCTAGAAAACCGTTGTTTGGCTATGTTACCACTTTGCTCAGCCCTCCTTATAGCGTTGCTAGTTGCAGGTGAAGATTGGAGACGTTCCCTTGTTGGAACATTATTTACTTGTTGGGATATCATTATATTGCCATGTTATCTTAATGCATCTATATACTTGGTAAAGGGTGGAAGGCTCGGCCTCTCGCCTAGTGTTTTGTTCCACTCTTGCCGCCCTAGTTTCCGTCATATCGGTGTTATGTTCCCGGATTTTGCGTTCCTTACGCGGTTGGGTTATAATGGGAACCCCTTGATAGTTCGCCTTGATTAAAGCTTTTCCAGCAATGCCCAACCTTGGTTTTACCATTTGCCACCTAGCCTCTTTTTCCCTTGGGTTTCCGGAGCCCGAGGGTCATCTTATTTTAACCCCCCCCCCGGGCCAGTGCTCCTCTGAGTGTTGGTCCAACCGAGCGATGTCCGGGGCTACCAGGGGCAACTCTGGGCTGGCCTACCGACGTCTGGCTCATCTGAGTGTGCCCTGAGAACGAGATATGTGCAGCTCCTATCGGGATTTGTCGGCACATTCGGGCGGTGTTGCTGGATTTGTTTTAACCTGTCGAAGTGTCTTGAAGAACCGAGATACCGAGTCTGATCGGAACGTCTCGGGAGGAGGTCTATTCCTTCGTTGACCGTGAGAGCTTGTCATGGGCTAAGTTGGGACTCCCCTGCAGGGATTTGAACTTTCGAAAGCCGTGCCCGCGGTTATGGGCAGATGGGAATTTGTTAATGTCCGGTTGTAGATAACTTGAACCTTAACTTAATTAAAATGAATCAACTGAGTGTGTTACCGTGATGGCCTCTTCTCGGCGGAGTCCGGGAAGTGGACACGGTGTTGGAGTAATGTTTGCGCAGGTTGCCCTCTAGTTTCTCGCTCGCGCTTTGCCTCCTCTTCTCGCTCTCTTTGCGAATAGGATAGCCACCATATATGCTAGTCGCTTGCTGCAGCTCCACATATTTTACCTTGCCTTACCTATAAGCTTAAATAGTCTTGATCGCGAGGGTGCGAGATTGCTGAGTCCCTGTGGCTCACAGATTACTATTACACCAGATGCAGGGCCTGATGATTCCGCTCCAGGTGACGCGCTTGAGCTCAAGTGGGAGTTCGACGAGGACTCTCAACGATACTATGTTTCCTTTCCTGATGATCAGTAGTGGTGCCCAGTTGGGGGTGATCGGGACCGTGTCGCATGTTGGGTTATCTTTTATTTTGGCGCCGTAGTCGGGCCATGAGTGTTTGGATGATGTAATGCTATTTATGTACTTTGATTGACGTGGCGAGTGTAAGCCAACTATGTTATCTCCCCTTTATTATTTATATTACATGGGATGTTGTGAAGATTGCCTAACTTGCGACATATGCTTCAATGCGATTATGCCTCTAAGTCGTGCCTCGACACGTGGGAGATATAGCCGCATCGAGGGCGTTACAAGTTGGTATTCAGAGCCTTCCCCGACCTTAGGAGCCCCATTGCTTGATCGTTTTTAGTGGCCGAGTTGTGTCTAGAAAAATGTTTTGAGTCATTTAGGAATTATATATCAAAGAGTTTAGGAATTCTTTTTACTTCCCAGTCTCCTCATCGCTCTGGTATGGCATCCTGACATAGAGTTTTGACTCTTCTCTTCTCAAATTTCACTAAAAAAATTTAGGACCACGCGGGTATCTTGGAATCGTTCCGATGGTTTTGTGACGAGAACATTGTCTTGGTGCCTCCTGTCTGGGGTTTTGTGGAAGTGTCCCGGGGAGTTGACCTCTGAGGTGTTGTCGTCATAATTTTATCGTTGCAGTTCTGGAATACCTGAGTTTAGTACGCGGACATCAAAAATCTCTTTTATGCAGTTCGTTGGTGAGATAACCTCGACGCCACCCAGTACTGGGGCGGGAGTTCGGGAGTATCGCCATAACTTGTATAACGGATGCTTTTCGAAGGTTGAGGTAGATGGTTTCCGAAGTTTTTCTTGGTTATGTGTTGAAGGATGGATACAGCTGGATGTAGGATTTGCTAGATTTGGGTGAGATATTATGCTTCCCCTGTATCCCCAACACCTGATTGCATAACCGGAAAGGTTCAGGAGTTTCATAGGTGGGAATTCTTGTAGCTCTAGTTCTTCTTCCATGGATATTTGGGTTGAGATTGGGATTTCTTACCGAGTATTCGTTCTTGATCCGTACCTTGTTGATTTATTTCTCTACCTAATTCTAAGTGGCTTCTCAATTTATGGATATGTGACCATTTCAAGAGGAATGCATTCGTTCATTTTGTTCGGATGTGAAGACTTTATGTTGCAATTTTCATTCCGTTGGATTCAGCTTCATTTTATCTGTCTATGTGCTAATGGTGGTCAACCTCTTCAGGATGGCTCCTCCTAGAGCACCAATCAGAATCAGAATCAAGATCCGCCACCACCTCCACCTCCTCCGGAGGCATGGCAAGCTGTGATGGCCGCAACCAATGCAAACACACAGTTGATCATGCAAATTCTTCAAGAGCGCAATCAAGGGAACCAAGGGAACCAAGGCAACAATCAGAATCACTTTGCTACACTCAACCAGTTCCTTGCTAACGGGCCAAAAACTTTCAACAATTGCGTTGAGGCAACTAATGCTGACGATTGGCTCATGGATCTATGCAAGCATTTCGAGTGCAGTAACGTCAGGCCTGAGGACTTCGTCAAGTTTGCTTCCTTCCAACTCAAAGACCGAGCCGCAGAGTGGTTCCAGCAGTACAAGGACTCCAGAGGTGGACGTGTGATCACTTGGGACGAATTCCGTCAAGACTTCAAAGCTCATCATATCCCTCTGAGCATGGTTGAAAGCAAGCGTGAGGAATTCCGCAACCTGAAGCAAGGCTCTTTGTCTGTCTATGACTACAACAAGTTGTTTCAGAAGCTCGCCCGCTTTGCTAAGCAGGACGTGCCTGATGAGAAGAGCATGATATACCAGTTCAGGGGTGGTCTCAGAGAAGAAATTCAGCTAGCTCTTGTTCTCTTTGAGCCCTTGAGGTATGATGAGTTCTACAACATGGCATTGAAGCAAGAGGCCGCTCAACTGAGGTGTGATGCTTCCAAGAAGCGAGTCAGAGACACTACTCCGTCTTCCTCTACTCAAGTGGCCAAGCAGCAGAAGTATTGGCTTCCTCCTCCTCTGTTCCGTCAGCCGTATCAGCAGAAGAGCAAAGGTGGCAGTGGATCTTCCCACCCACACAACCCTGGATTTCAGAACAAGACTTCGTCTCAAGCTCCAAGATCGAGTGCTCCGTATCACCATCCGCTTTCAGAGGTCATGTGTAACAAGTGCCAACAGAAGGGTCACTATGCCAACAAGTGTTTCAACCAGAGGCGTCTTCCTCCTCCTCCTGTCAGATCGGCAAGTACAGCTGTGCTCAAGCATAACCCCAAGTCTGCCAAGGTTAATTTGATGAATGCAGCTCAGGCAGAGGATCATCAGATGTCATCATGGGTAACCTTCCTGTTAATGATATTCCCGCAAAAGTTCTTTTTGACACGGGTGCATCGCATTGTTTCATCTCGAGGCCATTTGTTTCTAAGCATGAGTTTCCTTTGCAAGTTTTGCCTAGACAGTTATCTGTTGTTTCTCCGGGTAAATTCATGAATGCAAGCGCTATTGCCCCAGATGTTTCTATCACATTGGGCGATTACAAGTTTCTCTCTTCTCCGGCAGTTCTTGGTAACTCGGATATTGATCTTACTCTCGGAATGGATTGGCTTTCTAAGAACAAGGCATATCTTGACTGTGCAGCCAGGCAGATTCAATTGACTCATTCGTCTGAGGATGTAATTGTCTTTGCCGCTCGTGATGATACCATCCGTCTGTTTTCTCTCAATGAGAAGGGTGAACTGGATGTTATCTCGCAAATTCCAATCGTTTGCGAATATCAAGACGTCTTTCCAGAAGAGCTTCCAGGAATGCCTCCGCACCGGCCAGTTGAATTCGTTATCGATCTTGAGCCTGGCACGGAACCTGTGTGCAAGCGTCCTTACAAGCTCGGACCTGAAGAGTTGAAGGAGATGAAGAAGCAACTCGATATTCAAGAGAGAATGGGTCTCATTCGGCCTAGTTCTTCTCCGTGGGGTTGTGGTGTTCTTTTTGTGAAGAAGAAGGATGGAACGGAGCGACTTTGTGTTGATTACCGTCCATTGAACAAGAAGACCATCAAGAACAAATACCCACTTCCCAACATCAACGAGCTGTTCGAACAACTCAAAGGTGCCCAAGTATTCTCCAAGCTTGATCTCCGTATGGGTTATCATCAGATTCGAATCCGTGAGCAAGATATTCCCAAGATGGCTTTCAGGACAAGCTATGGTTCATATGAATACACTGTCATGTCTTTTGTCCTCGTCAACGCTCCTCCGACGTTCTCTCGCATGATGAACTTCATCTTCAACGTCTACACCAATGACTTAGTTTTGGTCTATCTCGACGACATTCTGGTTTTCTCGAAGAACAAGGAAGATCATGCCAAGCACTTGCGTTTGGTTCTCGATAAGCTCAGGGAACACAAGTTCTACGCCAAGTTCTCCAAGTGCGAATTTTGGCTCGATGAGGTTCTTTATCTTGGTCATATCATCTCTACCAAGGGCATTGCCGTGAATCCTGAGAAGGTGTGTGCAATTGTGAATTGGGAACCTCCTCAGAACGTGAAGCAACTCTGTAGCTTCCTCGGTCTCGCAAGCTATTGTCGAAGATTCGTTGAAAACTTTTCTAAGATCGCGAAGCCTCTCTCAAATATTCTCCAGAAGCACGTCAAGTATGTTTGGTCTCCGGAGTGTGACATTGCTTTCAACACTTTGAAAGAGAAATTGATCACTGCTCCAGTTCTGACTCCGCCTGATGAATCCAAGCCGTACGAGGTCTTTTGTGATGCCTCTCTCCAAGGTCTTGGCGCAGTGCTGATGCAAGAGAAGAAAGTTGTTGCTTATACCTCTCGCCAGTTGAAGCCCAATGAAAAGAACTACCCCACTCATGATCTCGAGTTGGCAGCAGTTGTGCATGCTCTTTTGACTTGGAGACATCTCTTATTAGGAAGAAAAGTGGACATTTTCACTGATCACAAGAGTCTCAAGTACATCTTCACTCAGCCTAATCTCAACCTCAGGCAAACTCGATGGGTCGAAATGATTCAAGAGTATAATCCGAGTATCGAGTATACTCCAGGCAAGGCCAATGTGATTGCTGACGCATTGAGCAGGAAGGCTTATTGCAACAGTCTGATTCTCAAGCCTTATCAACCCGAGCTTTGTGAAGCTTTCCGCAAACTTAATCTGCAAGTTGTTCCTCAAGGTTTCCTCGCCAACCTTCAAGTCTCTCCTACCTTGGAAGACTAGATTCGCCAAGCCCAGCTTCTTGATGCTATGGTGAAAAAGGTGAAGATTGGGATTGCCAAGAGTCGACCAAAGTACAAGTGCTACCGCCTTGATGACAAGGATACTCTCTTCTTCGAGGATCGTATTGTTGTACCTGAAGGTGATCTTCGTAAAGTGATCATGAACGAGGCTCACAATTCTCTCCTCTCCATCCACCCTGGGAGCACGAAGATGTATCAGGACCTCAAGCAGGCTTATTGGTGGACTCGAATGAAGCGCGAGATTGCTCAATTCGTGAATGAATGTGATGTCTGCAGAAGAGTGAAGGCAGAACACCAAAGGCCAGCGGGTCTCCTCCAACCTCTTGCCATTCCAGAATGGAAGTTTGACCACATTGAGATGGACTTCGTGACTGGGTTTCCAAAGTCCAAGCGTGGCAATGATGCTATATTCGTTGTCATCGACAAACTCACTAAAGTGGCTCACTTTCTGCCTATCAAAGAGTCAATCACTGCAGCTCAATTGGCGGAACTCTATACCTCTCGAATTGTCTCTCTGCACGGCATCCCACAAGTGATCTCTTCAGACCGTGGCAGCATATTTACCTCCAAGTTTTGGGATTCTTTTCAGAAGGCCATGGGCACCAACATCCGCTTCAGCACAGCTTTCCATCCTCAAACTAGCGGTCAAGTCGAGCGTGTCAATCAGATCCTTGAAGATATGCTCAGGGCTTGTGTGATCTCCTTCGGCATGAAGTGGGAGGATTGTCTTCCTTATGCTGAATTCTCCTACAACAACAGTTTTCAAGCAAGTTCGGGCAAGGCCCCATTTGAATTTCTGTATGGCAGGAAGTGCCGTGCCCCTCTCAACTGGTCCGAAACCGGTGAACGTCAGCTTCTCGGAAATGACTTAATCACAGAGGCAGAGGAAATGTGCAAAGTCATTCGAGATAACCTCAAAGCAGCCCAATCCCGTCAGAAGAGCTACTATGATAGTAAGCACCGTGATTTGGCTTTCGAGATCGGAGATCATGTTTACCTCCGCGTCTCTCCTATGAAAGGTACTCGTCGCTTCGGTATCAAAGGGAAGCTTGCCCCCAGATACGTGGGACCTTTCAAGATTGTCAGCAAGAGAGGCGATCTCGCCTATCAACTCGAGCTTCCTTCAAACTTTGCAAATGTTCATGACGTGTTCCATGTCTCTCAGCTCCGAAAGTGCTTCAAGACTCCTGACCGCACCGTCAACTTCGAGGACATTGAGCTCCAAGAAGATCTCTCCTATCGTGAGCACCCAGTTGCTATTCTTGAAGAGACCGAATGCAAGACTCGCAACAAGTCAATCAAATTCCTCAAAGTCAAGTGGTCACACCATTCCGACCGTGAAGCTACCTGGGAACACGATGATCACCTCCGTTCTGAATACCCGGCGTTCTTTCAGTCCTAGATCTCGGGACGAGATCCTTTCGTAGTGGTGGAGTGTTGTAACACCCCGGATATGACTTTCCCAATATGTATTCCAACTCTTGCCGTTTCCGGCCTTAAGTTATTTTATTTTCTCGGGTTCGGGTCTTTGTCTCCATGTGTTGTTATCGTTGTCATGCATCTCATATCATGTCATCATGTGCATCGCATTTGCATACGTGTTCATCTCATGCATTCAAGCTTTTTTCCCGTTGTCCGTTTTGCATTCCGGCGCTTCGTTCTCCTCCGGTGGTCATTTCTACCTTTCTTTCGTGTGTGGGGATTAAACATTTACGGATTGGACCGAGACTTGCCAAGCGGCCTTGGTTTACTACCGGTAGACCGCCTGTAAAGTTTCGTACCATTTGGACTTCGTTTGATACTCCAACGATTAACCGAGGGACCGAAAAGGCCTCGTGTGTGTTGCAGCCCAACACCCCTCCAAGTTGGCCCAAAACTCACCAAAACCTTCACCATCATCTAGATCGTTCGATCACGATTGCGTGGCCGAAAACCGCACCTCATTTGGACTCTCCAGCTCCCTCTATGCCTATATAAGGTCTCTCCCCGAAAATCCCGGATCCCCTCCTTCTCTAACCTAGAGCTAGTCCCTCTCCGCGCCGGACATGTCCGGACGGAGCCGGACACGTCCGCCGCCATGCCCGTCCAACCGCAGACCGCCACGTGGCCCGGCCACCATCCGCCGCCGCCGGCTCGCTCGGGCCGAAGCCGGCCCCCGCAGATCCGGCACGCCGCCCCACTCCTCCGCCCGCGCAGCCGCGCCTTCCTCGCGACGCCTCCACGCCGGCTGCCGCCTCCCTTGCGCGCGCCGCCTGGGTGCCGCCTCCGCCCGCCGGAGAACCCGCGGCCCGGTCGCCGCGACGCGCTGCGTCCTCCGTCCGTGCGGGATCTGGGCTTGAGGACTCCGGCGACACCCCCCCCCCTCTCCAGATCCGGTCGCCGTCGTCTCCTCTTCTCCGGCGTCACCCCGTCCAACTCCGGCGAGAGCTCAGTTCATCCTCGGTTCGCATGCTCGGGGACGAACCCTAGATCCAGATCTGATTCGGAGGTTGATTTCGTCAAGTCTTTTTCCTGTTCATATTTTCTACCCATGTTCATCATGCTACATCTCCGCATCCATAGCTCCGTTTTGGTCATATAGCATATCAAAATGTTCGTCTCAGAGAATACATCATTTCATTCCATTGCATCATTTTCATTTGAGTTCATATTGATGCCCGAAATTCTGTTAGAAGAGTGCTACTTGAGATAATTGTCAGATATGCTGCTCCATTTAGCTATTTGTCATTTTTGCCATGATTTATGTGTGCATGATATGCCCATGAGCTCTACATATGTTTTGTTAAGGGTTTTGCCATCTTTACAGAGGTGCAACCCATGTATTTTTGTGATGTGTGTGGTGACTAGCACAAGCTTGCAAAGTGAGGCACTTGGTAATGCTGATTTCAGGGACTTAGCATTTCCACCAAGTCCTTGATCTGTTTATCTCATATGGTCATATGTTGATGTTGTTTCCTAGTGATCCGTGCCTCTTTTGAGGATGATCAGTAAGGATGTTTTGTTAATATTGTAGTGCTCTATCCATCCATGTCTTTGTTAGCAATTATGGAGCACCCTAGCTTGAGTCAATCGAGCTCTACTTTTATCATTTCATGAATCTGGGTAGATTGTCTACTTGTTAGCGATTTTGCCGATGATGTTGTAGTTGATCCGTGCATGCTATGCTATTGTTATTGCCATGTCTAGCTTGCATTTTGTGTATTCTTGATGGGTGTATGCATAGCTTGTCATGACTTGCTCTGTAGTGAGTGCATCGAGCTCGTAAATATGCCTACTTGATATCTGTCTCAGCATGCTCCAGTTTTCACTAAATCTGTGATCTGTTTATGTTTTTGCGATGTTCACATGCTTGCAAATGTATTTTCTGATCCCTTTTGGCTCAAGGTCACTAAGGGACTTTTGTTAAGCTCTTTGGGTAGCTCCATGCCATGCTTTACTTTGCCATGTTCAGGTCTTGTAGCATATAGTTTTCATGCTCCAAAGAGTGCTATCTGATCTGAAATTCCAGACAAGTGTTAATTTCACTAAGTCTGAAATCTGTTTACCATATGCAATTTTGCCATGCTTGTTTGAATCTGTTAATGGATGAGTTGGCCATAGCTCAGTGCTAGACTTTTGTTAAGCATCACGAATGGGTTCCTGCCATCTATTTTGATGCGATGTTTGGGTGCTGTAGCATGTTCATCTTGTTGCATTTAGATGGCTACTTGCTGTAAATCGCAGAACGTGACCATATTTGAATTGCTTGCCATTTCCAAACCGTAACTCCGATTCCGGCGTTCTTTATATCGTTTCCAAGCGATTTCATCTCATCTTTCCAGTGGCACACTTGGATTTCCAAGTTGACGTCAGGTTCATGCATTCCTTGTCACATCTTGCATATGCATCCCGCATAGCATATCATCTTTGCATTATATTGTTTGAGCTTTGCACGTGGTTGATTGTGTTCCGTTTGCTTGTTTGTGTTGCTTGGGTAGAGCCGGGAGACGAGTTCGCTAACAAGGAGCCCGTTGAGTTTGCTTTCGAGGATCCAGTCAACTCTGACAACTTTGCAGGCAAGATGATCATACCCTCGAAATCACTACTGTCTTTGCTTTTGCTAGATGCTCGCTCTTTTGCTATGCCAATGCTGCGATGCCTACCACTTGCTTTCAAGCCTCCCAAATTGCCATGTCAAACCTCTAACCCACCATGTCCTAGCAAACCGTTGTTTGGCTATGTTACCGCTTTGCTCAACCCCTCTTATAGCGTTGCGACTTGCAGGTGAAGATTGGAGATCGTTCCTTGTTGGAACATTGTTTATTGTTGGGATATCACTATATTATCTTGTTATCTTAATGCACCTATATACTTGGTAAAGGGTGGAAGGCTCGGCCTCTCGCCTAGTGTTTTGTTCCACTCTTGCCGCCCTAGTTTCTGTCACATCGGTGTTATGTTCCCGGATTTTGCGTTCCTTACGCGGTTGGGTTATAATGGGAACCCCTTGATATTTCGCCTTGATTAAAGCTTTTCCGGCAATGCCCAACATTGGTTTTACCATTCGCCACCTAGCCTTTTCTTTCCCTTGGGTTCTGCAGACTCAAGGGTCATCTTATTTTTACCCCCCCCCGGGCCAGTGCTCCTCTGAGTGTTGGTCCAACCGAGCGATGTCCGGGGCTACCAGGGGCAACTCTGGGCTGGCCTACCCGACGTCTGGCTCATCTGAGTGTGCCCTGAGAAAGAGATATGTGCAGCTCCTATCGGGATTTGTCGGCACATTCGGGCGGTGTTGCTGGTCTTGTTTTAACCTGTCGAAGTGTCTTGAATTACCGAGATACCGAGTCTGATCGGAACATCTTGGGAGGAGGTCTATTCCTTCGTTGACCGTGAGAGCTTGTGATGGGCTAAGTTGGGACTCCCCTGCAGGGATTTGAACTTTCGAAAGCCGTGCCCACGGTTATGGGTAGACGGGAATTTGTTAATGTCCGGTTGTAGATAACTTGAAACTTAACTTAATTAAAATGAATCAACCGCGTGTGTAACCGTGATGGTCTCTTCTCGGCGGAGTCCGGGAAGTGAACACGGTGTTGGAGTAATGCTTGCGTAGGTTGCTAGCCTCTAGTTTCTCGTTGCGCTTTGCCTCCTCTTCTCGCTCTCCTTTGCGAATAAGGTTAGCCACCATACTTGCTAGTCGCTTGCTGCAGCTCCACTCATATTTTACCTTGCCTTACCTATAAGCTTAAATAGTCTTGATCGCGAGGGTGCGAGATTGCTGAGTCCCTGTGGCTCACAGATTACTATTACACCAGATGCAGGGCCTGATGATTCCGCTCCAGGAGACGCGTATGAGCTCATGTGGTAGTTCGATGAAGACTCTCGTTGTTACTATGTGTCTTTCCGAGATGATCAGTAGTGGTGCCCAGTTGGGGCGATCGGGGACCGTGTCGAATGTTGGGGTTGATCTTTTATTTTGGTACCGTAGTCGGACCCTGAGTGTATTGGATGATTGTAATGTTATTCATATATTTGTGTGATGTGGCGAGTGTAAGCCAACTATGTACCTTTTCCCCTATTATCTATTTACATGGGTTGTTGTGAAGATTACCTTACTTGCGACATTGCTTTCAATGCGGTTATGCCTCTAAGTCGTGCTTCGACACGTAGGAGATATAGCCGCATCAAGGGCGTTACAGCGGGGTCCTATTGGAAACTAAGGGATATTAAGGCCTCCTTTTAATAGAGAACCAGAACAAAACATTAGCACATAGTGAATACATGAACTCCTCAAACTATGGTCATCACCGGGAGTGGTCCCGATTATTGTCACTTCGGGGTTGCCGGATCATAACACATAGTAGGTGACTATAGACTTGCAACATAGGATCAAGAACTCACATATATTCATGAAAACATAATAGGTTCAGATCTGAAATCATGGCACTCGGGCCCTAGTGACAAGCATTAAGCATAGCAAAGTCATAGCAACATCAATCTTAGAACATAGTGCATACTAGGGATCAAACCCTAACAAAACTAACTCGATTACATGATAAATCTCATCCAACCCATCACCGTCCAGCAAGCCTACGATGGAATTACTCACGCACGATGGTGAGCATCATGAAATTGGTGATGGAGGATGGTTGATGATGACGACGGCGATGAATCCCCCTCTCCGGAGCCCCGAACGGACTCCAGATCAGCCCTCCCGAGAGGTTTTAGGTCTTGGCGGCGGCTCCGTATCGTAAAACACGATGATTTCTTCTCTCTTATTTTTTCTCTCCGAAAGCAAATATATAGAGTTGGAGTTGGCGTCGGAGGGTCAACAGGGGGCCCACGAGGTAGGGGGCGCGCCCTGGGGGGCGCCCCCCACCCTCATGAGTTGGGTGTGGGCCCCCTGGTCTTCATATTTGGCGAGGATTTTTTATTATTTTTTCTAAGACCTCTCGTGGAGTTTCAGGTCATTCCGAGAATATTTTTTTCTGCACATAAAACAACATCATGGTAATTCTGCTGAAAACAGCGTCAGTCCGGGTTAGTTCCATTCAAATCATACAAGTTAGAGTCCAAAACAAGGGCAAAAGTGTTTGGAAAAGTAGATACGACGGAGACGTATCAGATCCCCTTTTATGCACCTCACCTACCGTACACATATGGTGTTTTACAGGGAAGGCCCTCGGGACGCCATCCGAACCCGCAGTGACTCGCCAACAAGGGACACCGAAGCCGGGTAGGCCAAAAAGGAAGGCGGTCAGGACTGAGACGCCGGCGTAGAGGTATGATAGAGAACCTCGCTCCGTGGTTGTCGTATTTCATAAAATATAATGACGTCCATGTTTCCTAGTAGGAAAAACGCTCGCCGAACTATATCCGGAGAGGTTGCCGATCACGCCTCCACCAGTCGGGCTCCAAGGCTGGACATAGAGGCGGAAGCTAGCACGGGGCGAATGCCGGATGCTCCTCCTACAGAGGATGCTGACAGACTATCCGCTACAAATTCCGAAGTGGAGAGCGCCATGAATCATAGGCGTCGCCGGGCCGTACTCCATGACACTTGTTTCTCCCAAGAGGCGTTCGATGCCTTCAACTTAGGAGACGCGTACATCCGTGCTGCTCAAAACGGTCTAGCCAGAGCCACAAACCAGTATGTAAAGGATATACGGGTAAGAAAATCTGACGATTATATATATCAGTAGCCCCTGAGACTTGAAACAGTTGACACAACTGATTTAAGGATCATTATTTGTGCAGGTTCTTACAGAGAAGAATACACAATTGTCTCAAGAGGTGGAAGAGTGCAAAGCCCAGCTACGGGCCACAGTTGCTGCGTTCAAGGAATCCGAGAAGGCCCCCTCTGGTAACACTTGTTTCCATTACAAAGAATGATAGGTACCAGATAGTATGCGGCATGCATGCAAATCTAACAATAGATGTTGCAGATGACTCCGGAGTGAATCTGGAGGCCATGCCGGAGGATGCGGAACGTGCTGATCGACAGCTAAATGCTGGCGAGCACGTGCTTACACGGGTCAGGTAGGAGAAAAATAATATCCAGGACACCAATATCCAGCTGGGCGTGGAACTGAAAGATGTCCGAGCCCAGCTTGCAGACTCCGTGAAGGAGAATAAGTGGCTTCGACGCGGCATTTTCAGTAAGTACTTGAACGAACTTTTGAAAGAGTTCGGCGAAGAAGCTGGCTAACAGAGTTATGTCTGCAGGTATGCTGACGGGTCATCCCGCGGAGGAGATTCCCGGTTCTGCAGGTGATCTTCTACCAGAGCTCTCAAAATTGCACGAACAAGTTCGGCAGGTGACGCAGGGTATTGCCCAAGCCTTGTGGCCATCCGCGTCCCAACCAGGAGGCATGGGGAAGCTTATGGAGAAGCTCAAGGGAGCGCGGCGGCGCTTCCGATTATGGAAGATATCAGCCTGCCGACAAGGTGCAAGGGAAGCCTAGTCCATGGTGAAGACGTGATATACCAAAGCTGACCCAAACCACATGGCCGAGGTCGGACCTGTGCGGCCCGATGGGAAAGAGATCCCCGTCAGTTTGGTGTATGACCAAGTAGAATTAGCCACAAAGTATTCCCAACAGGATTGTAGGCTAGACAGCATGTTGAATGGTGTAGAAGAAGAATTTAATCAGTCTTAGCGACTGTGTACTTCAAGTGACATATATAATGTCCCTAGCCGGATTGTAAATCATTTGTCATGGCGGACCTTTTTGCTTCGACCTCTGGACCCGATAGTCCGGAGTGTATCTGAATACCCGCTTGGTTATGTAAAAACCGGGGTATGCGTGGAAACCAGGCGTAGGGGTCATAAGTGCTTGAACATACAAGTACCCAACTAGCTATGTCATATTACATGGATAGTAAGAAACATCTTCCAGGGAGAATAGTTTCGTTAAGGGTTCCTTTCCCCGGGTACGGATGCCCTAATGTGCATGTCCGAACTGCGAAAAGAGACGCATGCTATAAACATCTGGGGGCATGTATCAAAATAAATAAAAGTCATCTTTTGTTCACCTACCGAATATTCCCTTAAGAACGCTAGCTTTCGGCTTCACCCAGTCTAAGGTACACATCCGGCTGACCTAGCAGTAACAATTGCAGAGGTGCTCCCCTTATGCACTAGCCGAATTAACGGGAATGTAGGGCATAAATACAAGAGCCAGGCAACCCAGCTTGGCCAAAACTTAAGTCATATCGATGCATATAATGGCAAAAAAGGTACATGTGGAAGAATAACACATGTGTGGGGCATAAAGCCCAGAAAAATAGTTATATTAAGCTTCTGTATAAGAAGCCCCCAGGTATAATGAGCGCGGTTAGCGCATCAAGATTGTGTAGTCAAGACACAAGTTAGCCTTTTAAGGCCTTGAGGAGAAGAAAAAAGAAGAAAGAGAGAAAAGACAGATACCGGATATGCAAAAAAAATTGACGGGGGTAAGGAGACGAACATAGAGTCCGGCACTAGGCGTAGAATCTTTGGAGTCTGGCTGCGTTCCATGGGTTTGGCTCGAGTCAATTGTCCGATGCATCCCGCAGACAGTACGCTCCACCGATCAGAACCTGGTCAATAATGAAGGGACCTTCCCATTTGGGCTTGAGCTTGTTCTTTTTCTTCTCCGGCAGGCGTAGAACTAGTTCGCCAACGTTATAGGTTTTGGCCCGTACTTCTCTGCTTTAATACTTTCGAGCCTGTTGCTGATAGAATGCGGAATGGGCTTTTGCCACGTCGTGCTCCTCCTCCAGGGCGTCCAAACTGTCCTGCCGATCGAGTTCGGCCTCTTTTTATTCGTACATGCACACTCGAGGTGAGTCATGAATTATGTCGCAAGGCAGAACCGCCTCTACGCCGTACACCATAAAAACGGTGTGTATCCGGTCGTGTGATTCGGCGTGGTCCGCAGCCCCCATAGTACGGAGTCGAGCTCCTCTACCTAGTGCGTGTTTGATTCCTTTAAGGACCGCACTAATCTGGGTTTGATGCCACTCATGATAAGACCATTTTCTTGCTCAACTTGACCGTTAGTTTGCGGGTGATAGACAGAAGCATAATCGAGCTTGATGCCCATGTTTCTGCACCAAAGTTTTACCTCGTCGGCTGCAAAGTTCGTGTCATTGTCAGTGATGATGCTGTGGGGGGTGCCATAACGGTGTACAACCCCAGATATGAAGTCTATCACCGGTCCGGATTCACCCATTTTAACAGGTTTGGCTTCTATCCATTTGGTGAATTTATCCACCATGACCAGTAAGTATTTTTTTCTTATGGGTTCCCCCTTTTAGGGGTCCGACCATATCAAGCCCCCAGACCGCAAAGGGCCAAGTAATGGGGATTGTTTGGAGAGTGGTAGGCGGCATATGGCTTTGGTTTGCAAAAAGCTGGCAATCGATGCAACGTTGGACCAAATCATGTGCATCTGCTCGGGCCGTCGGCCAATAGAAACATGTACGGAAGGCCTTGCTTACAAGGGCCCGGGCTGCGGCGTGGTGGCCGCCGAGTCCAGCATGGATTTCTGCCAAAAGCTTCCGCCTTCCTCTTCGGAGATGCACCTTTGAAGGACTCCGGTAGTGCTTTTCTTATAAAGCTCTCCCTCGTGGACCTTGTAGGCTTTAGATCGCCGCACTATGCAGCGTGCCTCGTTTTGGTCCCCGGGTAGTTCCTGCCTAGTTAGGTAGGCCAGGAATGGTTCTGTCCACGGGGCGATGACGGCTATTATCACGTGGGCTGAAGGTGTAATTTCGATGGCAGAGCCTCCGATTGTGTCAGAGTATTCGGTATCTGGTGTTGTGGCCGGGTCCAGACTATGTTTACCAGTGTCCCCTTTCCATACCACGGATGGCTTAATCAGCCTTTCCAAGAAGATGTTAGGCGGGACAGGATCGCGCTTGGCGCCGATACGGGCGAGGATATCCGTCGCCTGATTGTTTTCCCGAGCCACATGGTGGAATTCAAGCCCCTCGAACCGTGCTAACATTTTGAGGATGGTGTTGCGATATGCCGCCATTTTCGGATCCTTGGCATTGAAGTCTCCATTTTTTTGGGATATTGCATGGTTCGAGTTCCCACGCACCTCCAGGCGTTGAATGCCCATGGAAACTGCCATCCGGAGACCATGTAATAGGGCCTCCTATTCGGCTGCGTTGTTGGAGTCTGTGTATAGTATTTGGAGTACATATTGAACTGTATCTCCGGTGGGGGACGTCAGGACGACGCCAGCCCCCAGTCCAGCCAGCATTTTAGAGTCGTCAAATTTCATGATCCAATTGGATTACGCGTCGTACTCTTTAGGGAGTTCGGCTACTGTCCACTCGGCGAAGAAATCGGCCAGTACTTGTGACTTATTGGCTTGCCATGGTCTATATGTTATGTCAAACGGGAGGAGCTCGATAGCCCATTTGGCAATCCGGCCCGTGGCATCGCGGTTGTTTATTATGTCATTGAGTGGTACTTCTGAGGCCACCGCAATTGAACACTCTTGAAAGTAGTGTCGTAATTTCCGGGATGCCATGAATACCGCGTATGCTATCTTTTGATAATGTGGGTACTGTGATTTGCATGGAGTGAGGACAGTGGATACATAATATACCGACTTCTGAAGTGGGAATTTATGTCGGTCCGTCTCTCATTCGGTGACGAGCATTGCGCTTACAACTTGGTGAGTTGCCGCTATATATAACAACATTGGTTCGTCGACATTTGGCGTGGCCAAGATTGGGTTGGTGGCCAGGATGGCTTTTATTTCTTCCAATCCGGCCGTGGCAGCATCCATCCACTCGAAGTGTTTGGTGCGCTGAAGAAGGCGATAAAGGGGGAGTGTGTTTTCTCCTAATCGGGAGATAAAGCGGCTTAAGGCCGCCACACATCCAGTTAACTTCTGGATTTGCTTGAGGTCATTTGGGATAGCCAACTGCGACAGAGCTCGGATTTTAGCTAGATTTGCTTCAATTCCTCTACTGGAGACGATGAAGCCCAGGAGCTTTCCGGCGGGTACGCCGAAAACGCATTTTTCCGGATTGAGCTTAATGTCGTATGTTTGGAGATTGTCGAACATGAGCCTCAAGTCATCTATTAGGGAGTCGACGTGTTTGGTTT